>NW_007733748.1:21851-48720 GCF_000696425.1 Galeopterus variegatus | reverse complement strand
TCATCTTTAAAAAAAAAAGAAAAGAAAAGTGTATAGATCTAAGTGCACAGCTCGATAGCTTGCCACAAATGACATACCTGTGTAACCTACACCCGGATCAAGAAATGAAACATTCCCAGCCCCCCAAGAGTCCTGGGCCCCTATCCAGTCATTGCCCCCAACCCCAGCAGCCACTCCCCTGACTTCTAACAGGATTGATTAGTTCTGTTTGCCTTTTAAATTTGTATAAATACAGGGTGACTAATCATCCCAGTTTGCCTGGGATTGAGGTGGGACTTCTCAAGATGTGGGATTTTCAGTGCTAAAACTGGGAATGCCCCAGGAAAACTGTGACAAATCAGTCATCCTATATAAATGACACCATGCACACTGTGTGTGCCTTAGTGTGTAGTTTCTTTGACCCATCACGTCTATAAAATGTATGCTGTTGCATGCAGTTGCCATTTATCACTTTCATTGCTGTGTAGTATTCCATTGTGGGAATGTACCACACTTGTCCGTTTTATTGTTGATGGCCATTAAAGTTGCCTCTGGTTTTTGACTAGTATTAAAAGTGCTGCTCTGAGCATCCCGATCAGGTCTTTGGGTGAACAAATGAATGCCTGCTGCTCAATTTTAAGATGATGGTGACATTTTCAGCTCTCACTAGAATTGAGAAATGCCACTGCCTGCTGAAGTTCCCTGTGACCCCAAAAAGTCCAGAGTCTCACATCTGCTTCTGTCGTCAACAGGGTGGCTCCTATGGCCGAAGAACAATCTTGAGAGGCAATTCCGATGGTACTCTCGTCCTTTTCCTTAGTCATTTAGAACAATTCTGTGATCAGAAGAAAAGCCACCATGAAGTCCTCAAGGAAATCAAGCACCAACTGGTAGTACAATTGACCTTACAGGGGTTAGAAAACAAGGTCAAGATCCAGATGCTCCATGGCAGGCTCACCATCGAGGTGTCTGCAACACGGCAAAGCATCTCCTTTGAGGTGCTGCCCGCCTTCAATGCTCTGGGTGAGCACTCCGGGTGTGAGGGGGAGAAAAGCCAAGGAAAGGGAGGCCAGACAGTCATGTGGGTCCTCCAGGCTGGAGGCAGGGTAGCTACCACTGGTGCTTTCCACAATGCGAGACCACAGACCCCCAGGAGAAAAGAGTCTGTCCTACCCTGGGCTTACTCTGTTCTCTGCAACTTCTCCCCTATCTCCTAATTGACTTTGGAGAAAATGTTCTAGACTCTAGAATCTGAAGCAGAGCTTTTCAGACTGGAATGTGCCCATGAATCACCTGGAACCTTGTCAAAAAGCAGGTTGTGATTCAGGAAGTCTGAGCCAGGGCTGGTTTTGTATTTCTAACCAGCTCCATGATGATGACGATGCGTGTCCACAGACCACTCTTGAGGGTTGAGACTAGAGCCGATGTTGGTTAGAAGATGAGGATGGGGTAAACATCTGGGAAAAGTCCAGCTGGGGCGAGCACTTGAAGTCTGCCTCCTACCAGGTCAACACAAAGGCAACAACCTTCCATGATGTCTGTTTACCAGAGCTTGAGGGGCACCTCAAACCTAACTCCCGTCTCCCCAAGACCTGCCCACCTCCTGCATCTCTTGTCTTGGCAAATGTCCCCACAGTCCTGCCTGTCACCTAAACCAGGGATGTACCTCTGACTCCCCATCTCCTCACCTGCAGCTCACCACTGAGTCCTCCTGGTTCTGCTTAACTTGCTCTTGAGTTGGCTTCATTCCTCTCCCTTCCCACTGCTGCTTCCCTAGTCAAGGCCACCATCAGGGCTGGCCCAGATATGGCAATGTCCTCCTAATGGTCTCCCTGCCTTCTTTCTTACTCCACACCACAGCTGGAGGCTCTCTTTCCAAGCACAAAAATGATTTTGTCACACACTCTGCATTAAACCCTCTAACAGCTTCTCATTGCATTTAGGATTAGGAGCAAACTCCTCTGCAGGACAGGACTTTGACGATCTGGCGACTCCTGCTTACTTGCCTCTCTAGCATGACCACTCACCACCAATTAACTCTATGCTCCAGCCTCTCTGAACTTCACTAGGCTCCTCAAATGCACCATGCTCACTCGACTTGAGACTTTGGCCCATGCTGTTCCTTTGCCTGGAACATTTTTTCCCAAACTTTTATTTTTGGATAACTCCAGCTCATCATTTAAGTCCTCTGGCTCTGTACAGCTGAGTTAGATTTACCTCTTATATGCTGCAATAGCAATGTGTGCTTTCTCAGTCATGAGATTTGTCATTCATATGGAAATAATTTGTTTAGTTTTCTCTTCTCCTAAACTGTAAGCTCCACGAGGACAGGTACCATGAATGTCTTGTTCTTCTCTGATCTCTAGTACAATGTTCATTATAAATAATAGCTGCTGGATAGATGGATGGAAGGGTGGCTGACTGGCTGGCTGGATGAATGGATCATGGATGGATAAATGGATGAAAGGAAAATGGATGGATGAATGGATGGATGGATGGATGGATGGATGTGGATGGATAAGATTCAGCATAGTTACAGCTTAGTCTCAAGCACAAGTACACATAATCACAAACTTAAAGAATGCCACAGCTGAAATTCAACTCCTCATTAAACAAGTGGGCAAACAGAAGGAAAGAAATGTGCCCAGGGCTGCACAGCCAGTTACTGACAAAAAATAGAATAAAAGTCCAGGTCTTCTAAAACCCATGCCAGGGTGTCTTCATAGTTTTAAGGAATTTCTGGGTTATGAGGGAACTTTAAGAACAATTAATCCAACCATCATCTGATAGAGTGGAGACACACACACCCTAATGATTCATGTTCACAGAAAGGTGGCCTGATTCAGAGAAAAATGCACCTCTTTGAGAAGTAGGCAGCCCTGAGTTCTTATCTCAGCCCCACTACTTACCCATGTTCACCAACTGTACGATCAGACTGTAAACAACTAGCTTCTGGGGCCATTTGGATGCTAACGGTTGGGAGTGTGTGACTGCCTCAAACAAGGCCGGACATCAAAGTGGAGAAACATGCAGGACTCAGGATTCTGATGGAAAATCCTGTGTATTCTCCTCTTGACCAGAGCACTGTGGTCGGGGACCAGGCCAGAGCGCCCTCTGCTGGGTTCACTCCATCATGCAAGGATGGTGCGAGAAAGAGAAATGAACCCTCCCTCACATGTGGTACCAGAAGTCACCACCAGATGGTAGTAGAACTGCACATTCCAAACTAAGATCCCTCTTCTATAAGGAAGCAACAATGGCTGCTTTCTGAGAAAAATAACCTACAGGGAAATTTATAAATTGCTTTCTTTACTAAATATTAGCCTAACTAACGTGGCCTACTTTTTAAACCAGGTCCGGGCAATCTTCCTGCAACTCTGTGTCTCTTTCCACTGCCGTGTGCCACCAACACTCTCTCCCCATGGCCTTTGACCCACAGCAGGAAGTGCCTGTTTACTTGACTTCCTGATGTTTCCTTTTTCTCATCTGTAAATTAGCAGTAATAATTGTACTCACCTCACAAGAGTTTTGTGAGGGTTGTATGTTTCATCGTCCATAAAGAACTCAAACTGTGCCTGGCATGGAATAAGCAGTCCATAAATGTTAGCAATACTATTGTCTTTACAGAGGATAGAATGCACTTTTCCTCAACCTCCCTGCTTCCACGTGCCCAGAGCCATGTCAAGGGAGTCAGTAAATATCTGTTGGGGTGTATGAGAGAAACAAGCTGGTGCTTTCTCGTTCAGCTAGCCAGGATGGAAACCCGCTGATTAACTGGCCTGCATCTCAGACCTCCAGGGCCCTGCTCCCACTTTGTCTGACTCCTGAAAGTCCCTGAACCCTTGATTCCCTGAAATAGAATACCACTGGATGGGCTTGATAGCAGTATATACTGTATATGAGATGTGAAAACTTTATTTTCTTCCAGATGAATGCCCATTGCGCCAACACCAACAATTTTTAAAGAAACCGCCCTTTCCCTACTAATTCGAATTACCCCCTTTTATTGCACTTCTCATCCCTCTATTTAGTTCTGTGATGTTGTCTTAGGTCAACACCATACCATCTTCACTGTGGTCATTTTAGACTACGTTTTATTATCTTAGTAGGAAAAGCCACCCTTCATTACCTTTTATGTAAATGCACCCATCCTCCTACAGACTAAGCAATGGACGTGTGCTATCAAACTACGGCTGACTTAATCGTTGAGCCCCTCTGATCTCTGAGACCAGGTTACATGAATACTAAAATTCCTGTTTCTGTTTCACTTCAGGCTTGAGTGAGAATCCCAGCTCCAGGATCTACCGAGATCTCAAAAGATCTTTGGATAAGACAAAAGCCAGCCCCGGTGAGTTTTCAGTCTGCTTCACAGAACTCCAGGAGAAGTTTTTTAACAACTACCCCAGGAAACTGAAGGATTTGATCCTCTTGGTAAAGTACTGGTATCAACAGGTAATTTTCAAATTATAAATATGTTGTTATCATTCATTTCTTTTTTATTGAGATAATTTACATGCAGCAGAGTGCAACAATCTTAGTTATATAGGACAGCGCATTTTTTTACAGCCTCATTAACAACACTCAAATCAAAATAGGGAACATTTCCTACACCCCGGAAGGGACCTCAAGCCCACCACCAGTCAATAATCTCCCTAAACAAACCCCTATTGTAAAATCTGTCACCACAGATTAGTTTTTCTTGTTTTTAAATGATAAAAATGGGATCACACTGTACATATTTTGTGTCTGTCTCCTTTTCCTCAGCATTATGTCTAAGAAATTCACTCATGTTGCCGTAGCAGTTTTTCATTGTTTTATAGTGTTCTGTTATATACTATTCCATAATCTACCACATGCTTATCCATTCTACAGCTGATGGACATTTGGAGCATTTCCAAATTGGGGTTATTATACATTAGGTTACTATGGATATCCTCCTACGTGTCTTTTTGTGAATCTAAGCATTCATTTTTCTTGGGTAAATATGTAGGAGTGGAATTGCTAGGTCATAAGGTACATGTATATGTATGTGTGTATACATAGCCACATGGTATATATATATGTATGTATATATGTGTACATGTATGGACTATATATGGAATATATATATATTCCCCATATAAATATGTGTGTCACCATATATATATATTTTTATTTATTTATTTATTTATTTATCTGTAGTAAGTACTGCCAAGTAGTTTTCCAAAATGGCTGTACCGAATTACACTCCCATCAGCAATATATGAGAGTTTCCATTGCTTCACACCTTGCCAACACTTGCTATTTATTGTCAGTGAATTGAATCTCAGGCATTCTGGTGGGGAACAGTGACTTCTTACAGACGTCTGGTTTCTTGATTTCAGACCTCTAGCATGGGAGGACCTGGGTCCCCAAATTAGTCACTGCCCTTTTCTTCTTCCACAGTGCCAGAAAAAACTGGAGGATTTACCCTCACTGCCTCCATATGCTCTGGAGCTGCTTACGGTATATGCCTGGGAACAGGGGTGTGGAGCAGAAGACTTTGATATGGCTGAAGGCATCAGAACTGTTCTGGAGCTGACCAAGCAGCAGCAGCTGCTGTGTGTCTATTGGACAGTCAACTATGACTTTGAGGATGAGACCGTCAGGAACGTCCTACTGAACCAGCTCGGATCAGAGAGGTACCAAGCCTCCCCAGATCCTCTCCCTGTACCTGTTCATCTGCATGCCAGGCTGTGCCCTTTAGAATGAGGTCTCAGCCTTGCCCTGTCCAGCCAGTGATGCACCAAAAGACTGGCAGCCACAGTGGGGTTGGGGGTAGGGGAAAGAGGGTCTGTCTGAAAGAGGGAGGCCTAGCCATTGATTTTCACATTCCAAACCATCCCCATGTTTTGTCCCTAAAACAAACACTGGAGAGGAGTTTCCCTTATAATAGCAAGTTGCTAAAAGAGAAAAAAGGGTCGCGACATTAATGAATTTTATTTATTAGTAAGTAAAGCAGAGAATTCAGGGCCAGAGAGGCTAGATATCTTAGATGAAGCCCTTCAGTAGCTTAGAGGAACCACCAGCAACCAAAATCCACGTTACCAGATTCCCATTTGAGGCCTCTTTCTCCAAAACTGATTTTTTTTACCCATAAGAGGCTCAACTAATGTTTTTAATCTGATGGAATTTATAGGCCGGTAATCTTGGACCCAACTGATCCAACCAATAATGTGGGTCGCAACAGTAAGAAATGCTGGAAACTGCTGCAACAAGAGGCTCAAAACTGGTTGTGCTCTCCCAGCCTGAACAACGAGTTACCTCGACCATCTTGGGATGTTCTGGTGAGAGGATTTTCCAAATAT
This sequence comes from Galeopterus variegatus, assembly GCF_000696425.1. Lineage (NCBI taxonomy): Eukaryota > Metazoa > Chordata > Mammalia > Dermoptera > Cynocephalidae > Galeopterus > Galeopterus variegatus. The sequence continues at coordinate 42,415 of NW_007733748.1, read as the reverse complement.
AGCTTGTTTCATGCTGCAGGGAGGGTCCTCCTGGCACCCAGACTGTCTTGTCCATAAGTACCATGTATTAGTTTCCTGTGACTGCTGTAACAAAGTACCACATTCTGGGTCACTTATTCTCTTGTTGTTCTGGATGCTAGGAGTCCAAAATCAAGGTGTCGGTAGGGCCGTGCCCTCCCTGCGGGCACTAGGGAAGAATCCTTCCATGTCTCTCACAGCTTCTGGGGACTACTGGCAGTCCTTGGCTTGTGGCTGCATCACTCCAGTCTCTGCCTCTAATGTCTCGTGGCTTTCTCCCTGTGTGTCCTCACACCGTCTTCTCTCTGTGCGTGTCTGTCTCACTGTCTCTCTTCCAGTCTCTCTCCTCTTCTTGTAAGAACAATAGTCATACTGGATTAGGGCCCATCCTAATGACCTCATCTTAATTTGATTATATCTGTAAAGACCCTATTCCTAAGTAAGGTCACATTCACAGGTACTGTAGGTTGGAACTCCAGCACCTTTTAGGGGAACACAATTCAACTTGTAATATGCCACTAGGGGTATTAGTGATGTGACTGTGACGTGCAAGAGGGAACAGAGAGAAAGGGGATCCCCACAGATGAGAGGTTTCAATTAGTCTCGGCCAGAGAGAAATCAGGTGAGCAGGTGGTGACAGGTGAAATGGAACAGAGCCCAAGAGACGTAGGTGGCAGTCGCACCTGTGGGTGCTGGACAGGCTCTGAGCTCCATTCAGGCAGGTGTGGAGGGCATGAGTGAGAAGTGGGGCAGAAACAGGAGAACTAATTAAAGGACTGGCTGTGAAACAGATGCATTGGCTTTCTGCCTCCTGTCCCCAACAGAAGTAAATCTATCCACACGGAACTCCCCTGCACTCTCAGCCCTTATTAAAGCAGCGCAATCCAAGAAGTACATTTGCAGATTAGACCACTGAGTCCATTCAGCTTTTCTGGGCATCACAGTGGGGACAAATGTATCATTTGAGACCACACGGGCCAACCAAATTCTGCATTTCACAGGCACAGGACTAATTTATATCCAAATTATGGGAGGCAGGCGCTACATTCCATTGGCACAGAAATTTGAGGTCTCACCGAGCAAAAGTCTGGGAGGTAAATGAAGATGTAAATAAGCTGAACAAACTCATGAGGCCCTGGAAGTGAAGGAGTCTGTGAACAGGGAAATTCCCTAATCAGATCCAGAAGAATGACAGTGCTCTGAGCAGTCACCCCTGGATCCCCCACCCCGTGCCCCCACTTTCACTGGACTCCTGGTCTGTGCTCCCTGGCCTCAATTTTCCTGGCTTCCTAAAGACAGCTTTTTTCAAAACATTATTTCCCCCAACATTTTATTCTGGAAAGCTTTCAAACATATAGGAAAGTTGGAAAAATGTTTCAGTGAGCTCCTGTGTGCCCTTTACATAGATGCACAAGTGTGCAACATTTACCACATCTGCTGTTACCATTCACGAGCAAGCTTTCAAACATATAGGAAAGTTGGAAAAATGTTTCAGTGAGCTCCTGTGTGCCCTTTACGTAGATGCACAAGTGTGCAACATTTACCACATCTGCTGTTACCATTCACGAGTGTGTGTGTACACTTATTACCATTCTCATTCTCATTATTATTATAGTCACTATTTATACGGAGCCATTTGAGAGTAGGCTGCCAGACACCTCTTTACCCCTAAATGCTTTCATAGGGATCTCTGAGAACGAGGACATTCTCTTCAATAACCACCATGCCGGGATCAAATTCAGGAGATTAGGATCCATATATTATTATTGTCTAAATACAGTCCATTTTCAGAGTTTAACAATTATCCCAATTTAGGAGCACACATAGCATTTAGTTCTCCCACCTTTCCTAAACCATCCTTTGATACCTGCTTTGGCTGTATGTATTTATTTATTTATTTATTTAAAAGATGACCGGCAATGGGATCATAACCCTTAGCTTGGTGTCCTCAGCACCACACTCTCCCAAGTGAGCCACGGGCCGGCCCTTGTTTTTATTTTGCTACTGCATCAACTTCTGTTTCCAGAACTATGAGACCATCCCCCTCTCTACAGATATTGGAGACAATTCAGGCCCAGGATCCACTTCATAAGGAGGTCTAAGCAATGGAGGGCTCCCAAGCGCGCACGCACGCGCGCGCACACACACACACACACACGCGCGCACACACACACGCACACACACACACACACACACACACATGCCATGATATTCTGCACCAAGATTGACCTTCAACTTTCCAGCTGAGCACCCCTTCCCCCGCCCAGGTGAGTTGGCCCGTCTCCTCTGTGCTTACCAGCAAAAGGACAATGGCATCTGCATAAAACGGGGTATTCATTTCCTCTTACTGCTGTTAAAAAAAAATGCCCCAAACTTAATGGCTTAAAACAACACAAATGTATTATTACTGTTCTAGAGGTAAGCAGCCCAAAAATCAGTCTCACTGCACTGAAATCGAGGGGTTGGCAGGCCCTAGGGACGCAGGCATGTCCTTGCCTTTTTGAGCTTGGTTTGAAGCCCCTTCCTGCATCTTCAAAGCCAATAGCCTGGCATCTTTCAATGTCCCTGCTTCCATTGTCACATCTCCTTCTCCAACTCTGACCCTCCTGCCTACCTCCTATAAGGATGCTGTGGTTACATCAGGCCAACCTGGGAAATGCAGGATAATCTCTCCATCTCCAAACTGTAATCGCATCTGCTTCAGAGGGAGCATGGCCCTGCCAACACCTTGATCTAGGACTTTTGGCCTCCAGAACTGTGAGAGGATAAATTTCTGTTGTTTTAAGCCCTCCAGTTATAGTAACTTGTTACGGCAGCCCTAGAAGACTGATACAAGTGGGTACAGTGTGTTTAACAAAGGCCAATACATGGGCCGGCCCGGTGGCGCACTTGATAGAGTGCGGCACTTGGGAGCGCGGTGGCGCTCCTGCTGAGGGTTCGGATCCCATATAGAGACCAGTCAGCTCACTGGTTGAGCGCGGTGCAGGCGCGACACCGAGGGTTGTGATCCCATTGCCGGTCGCGGTACGGGCGCGACACTGAGGGTTGCGATCCCGTAACCGGTCACGAAAAAAGACAAAAAGGAAAAAAAAAAGTCTTCTGGAATATATTGAACAACTCTAAAAAAAAAAAACAAAGGCCAATACAACCTTAAAAAAGGAATAAATGTGATCATCAGAAATCTACAAAACCTGCAGTGAATGGGAAAATAAGGAAGGAACAGACAAATAGGTAAAGCAAAAAGGTGCTGGCCATTAGTAGGTGATGTCACACAGGAAGTGGAAAGTAGAGAGCAATTTGGAGCAGGGGCACTAACAACCTGTCAGGAGAAGGATCCAGATCACTCCTAGCGGGTAAGGAGGGGCATTTGGGAGGGTTTTTGTTTCTGGGGGATCTTGGGTACCACCCTAAACTCTCAGGTGTGTACTTAGGATATGTCAGTGCAATGACCAAAGAGATGGGGAAGTAGCCAACCTGAGGGTTGGAGAATAGGAGGGAGAGGTGGGCAGAGGGCCCAGAACAGGCAGGGAAGAAAGCCCTGCGGTCAGCTTGCAGGGGCCACTCACATCTGGGGTCTTCTGCCTTTCCCCAGCCAGCACCTCTCTTCTCGACCCTGGGCCATCGTCTAGATAAATTCATCAAGGACTTTCTCCAGCCTGACAAATGTTTCCTAGAACAGATTAGTATAGCTGTTGACATGATCTGTACATTCCTTAAAGAAAATTGCTTTCGACATTCAACTACCAAGATCCAGAAGATCATCAAGGTGAGCACTGGCCCTTCTTTAAGGGTATTTATTATACTGGAAGGGAGCTGGTGGTCATTGGAGCTCTCCAGGACTCATCTACCACCAGAAACTTGAGGAAAGGGAGCTGGGGAGCTCAGGGGACTAGGACACTGGTTTTCCATGGGGACTGTTGGCAGACTGCCTGTGTCGTAACAACACTTGAGGAAAGGGAGCTGGGGAGCTCAGGGGACTAGGACACTGGTTTTCCATGGGGACTGTTGACAGACTGCCTGTGTCATAACAACAGCCCTTTTCCTAGGGCTGCTGGCCATCCCTGCTGCTCGTGGGCTTGTAGACACATAACTCCAGTCTCTGTCTCTGTCTCCATATCACCTTCTCCTCTTGGGTGTCTTCTCCCCTTCTCTTCGAAGGACACTCATCATTGGATTTTGGGCCCGCGCTAATCCAGGATGATCTCATCCTGAGATCCTTAAGTTAATTACACCCACAAAAACCCTTTTCCAAATAGGTCACATTCAGGGTTCCCAGTGGACATATCTTTGGGGGCCACTATTTGACCCACTGCAGATTCTAAGCTTGTTGTATACTAAATCAGAAAGTGACCTCTTTCTTGTTTCAGTGACTAGAGCCCAATTCGCCCCGTCCGCTGAGCGAGAGATTCAGAGGATTAGATTGTTCTTGTCTGTGGCTCAAAGGCCATGGGCTGACACGCTTCCCTCTGTTTGTTGGTCACGTGACTAGGTAAACATGTGCCCATGATCACAAAAAGGGAGGGAAGAAAATGTGCAAAAACATCTGCAGTGATGTGAACACAGATCTGTGTGCGTCCTACACAGAGAGGGTCTGGGAAAGAGCATCACGAGCCCATGAGCAATGAGTAGCTGCCTCACTGAGGTTAATCAGAGCGAAAACAAGACTGAATTTGTGATCAGTGTTAGAATGGTTGAAGCATGCGTTTTCTCTCCTTCCTGAGACATCACTAGCATGATAGTAAATAAAGACGGAAAGGCATATGACACATCAAAGAAGAAAATAGGTAACATATGAAATTGCTGTCTGCTTGGAGCTGATCACAAGCTGGAAAGTTTTTTCTGCTGAAGTTGGGGGGGAAGATGCCACCTACAGAATATGAGGAGGGGGCTGTGGCTGGAGAGGGCCAGTGAAGCCCAGCAGAGGGCTGCGTGAAAGAAGTGGGCTGGAACAGGATGAATTGAGGATCTGTATACAGGAAAATAAAACACACACACACCCCTCACCTCCCTAACCCATGTAGCCAGGCATTTACTACCCATGGATAAAATAAACATTTCCCTAAGGAAACTGAATGAAGGAGGGGGAAGAAGAAGAGGAGGGAGGAAGTGGAGAAGCCTGTATGGCAGAGACATAAGTAGCCCACAAAGCCTTAAATATTCACTATCTGGCCCATTATAGACAGTGTGCTGACCTCTGTGCCTCAGTTATGAATAATCACCCAGTGATCCCCAGACTGCAGGAAGAAACTGATGAATCAAGGAACAGAGGAGAACTTTCAACGTAATAATTGCGTGCTGTTTGATTTCTTTAAATCACAGGAATTCAAATAAAGCTAGATATTCTTCAAGAGAAATCTTTAGGAAATTGACTTGAGAAGCAGGTAATTTATACCTAGCCTATCAGCTGTCTGAGCCTAAAGGGCATGAGAATAACTGCCTTTGGAAACGTATTGTCTATTAGTTTGTAACATTCTGCTTTGGACTCAGCCTTAACTGGACCCTAAGGTGGAACCTGCCCTTGGCAACCTCGTTAATTAGCCCAACTGGTGCCAGCCCCTGGGGGCGAGGGACTTGTGGTCCTAGAAATGCTGTATCTCAACTTTCCTGTCTTCACCAGGGAGGTTCCACCGCCAAAGGCACAGCTCTGAAGAGTGGCTCTGATGCCGACCTCGTCGTGTTCCCTGACTCGCTTAAAAGCTATACCTCCCAAAAAAGTGAGCGCAGCAGAATCATCAAGGAAATCCACGAACAGCTGGAAGCCTGTCGGCAGGAAATGCAGATGCAGTTTGAAGTGAAATTTGAGATTTCAAAATGGAAGAGAAGAGTGGCTCTGATGCCGACCTCGTCGTGTTCCCTGACTCGCTTAAAAGCTATACCTCCCCAAAAAGTGAGCGCAGCAGAATCATCAAGGAAATCCACAAACAGCTGGAAGCCTGTCGGCAGGAAATGCAGATGCAGTTTGAAGTGAAATTTGAGATTTCAAAATGGAAGACTCCCAGGGTGCTGAGCTTCTCTCTGAAATCCAAAATACTCAAGGAAAGCGTGGACTTCGATGTGCTACCTGCCTTTAATGCGCTAGGTAAAATGCCCCAGACCTTTAGCTTCTAAAGAGGAAGATTCTGGATTGTAGAAGTGAAGGTGGGCAGGAGTGGAGGAAAAACCTCATGACTTAGTAATGGGCTGTGAAAACATATACCACTCATGGGTCCAGGACCCATTAGTAATTATTAATATTTAATAACTTATTTAACATTAAATCTAAAATTGAATGATTAAGTGTATTTAATATTAGATTAAATGTTAATTTATTTAATAACTTATTTACTTAATAGCTTATTTAATATCAAATTTAAAATTAAATGGTTAATATTATTTTTAATATGAAATTAAATGTTTATTTAATATTAAATTTTTATTTAATGCTATTTGCTTATTTAATATTTATTTATTAATTAAATATTAATGCTGGCAGGTAGCATTAATTAATAATGGCAGTAATACCTTACACATATATGCCATTTTATTCTCATTTCTCATTGAAGTATCCAAGGACCACCAGGAGCCACATCTTATGCCCCCCCTGATATCATCCACCATATCTATGAAAGAATGGGGTGCACAGGGGTTCATACACATTTGCAGATAAGATACCTCAAGTACTAGTGAACGAAATTAAAGAACAGAATGTGGGGGGAATTCTGAGGTAAAGAGATGAGAAATCCGCTGTTTGCCTTTGATCTTAGGCAAAAATCTGCTAGAAATTCAGTTCATAGGTGACAGATACATAATGGTGTATTTTAAAAAGTCAAAGCTATTTCAGGCACTTTCCAAATCAAAATCATGAAGACTCTAGTACCTTCCCTCTGAATGGTTCTTAGTGTCTCTCAGAAAGGAACAACAGTATAGAATGGGGATCAGCAAATGTGTTTTTTGTAAAAGGCAAGACAGCAGATATTTTCAGCTTTGGGGAACATACAGTATCTGTCGCAACTACTCAACTCAGCTGTTGTAGCACGAAAGCAGCCACGCATGATATGTAAACAAATGGATGTGGCTGTGTTTCAATAAAACTTTATTTACACAGAGGGCTGGATTTAGCCCAGGGGCCATGTTTGCAAAATACAGATCAGCTGCAAAAAGTCTTTCTGCAATAATGAAAATGTCCTATATCTGTGTTCTATATCTACTGAGAACTTGAAATGTGGCTTATACAATTAAGGGCCTAAATTTTAAATTTTATTTGAACACAAATAGCCACATCGGCTGGTGGCTGCCATGTTGGACAGTGCAGGTCTAGATAATACTTTAATAATACCACCTTCACTCATGTAGACCATATAATTTTTAAAAAATGTCTCATTACTCTGAAGTTGCTCCCTGTATCTTAGACAACAGTGATTCAAATACACTAATACCATTCAAAGTAAGTTCCTAGAATTAAATTGTTTGTCAAAAATGTTTTAAATCTGTTACTATACATATTAAGGCATGATGTAAATATGTTCCCTGCTAGGTCAACTAAATTCTGGCTGCACACCCAGCCCCAGGGTCTATGATGAGCTCATTGGTCTATATAAATCCTCAGACACCCTGGGGGGAGAGTTTTCCACCTGTTTCACGGAGCTGCAGCGCAACTTCGTTGTTTCCCTGCCAACCAAACTGAAGGATTTAATTCGCCTGGTGAAGCATTGGTACAAACAGGTATGACAGCCCTCGTTCTGGCCACCTGGTTATTATTTTTACTTGTAAGTTGTGACCATTAAGCCAACATTTACCAAGTGCCCCATGTGCCCACACTCTCCCATACTGGGGGCTGAGCCACTTTAGGGGAATCTGCTGACTCCTTAAACCCTGGTTATCTTTGTAGAGTGCCCATCACTAACCCCATTAATTTGGGTCAGGTGTAGAGCACCTTCTATCACCAAAGCTGCTACTCAAGGTTTATTTTGCCCTTGAACTGGCTAAAGAATTCTACAGGAATACAAATTATCTTGCCTACGAAGGGTGCATGGAAGTTGGTATTTATATGCCTACAAATTGTCAGTATGGCTTTGCTGCTGCTAGGTGCCCATGAGTAATAGACATGGATGCTGCCTCTTAGAAGGCAGGTTGAAGCTATAGGCGGTACTGGGGCTTCCCTTGCTGTAGTGGTTAGCCTCCCCACACTCGTATCAACTGCTTGCACACAGGTAGTTTCTGTGTATAGTCAGCCCTCCAATCTGTGGGTTCCACATTCATGGGTTCCACCAACCACAGATCAAATATACTGTAATCAGGCAGAAAACAATCAAAAATAACAATACAACAGTGAAAAATAATACAAAATGTAAAATACAGTAAAATAACTATATAGCATTTATGTTGTATTAGTGTTACAGGGCACACTGAGCTCCTGGCTAAGGCTCCCCCAAATTGATACCAAACTCACAGGTCTGGCTGCTTGTCCCCAGACAAAAGCAAAGCACTCAAAAGTCAGATGTTGGTGGAAATGGAAGTCAGTTTTTATGCAGGAATACCAGTGACCTGAGGAGAGATGTTGGGCCAACCCATCTCTCTGGTAAACCTGAAGGAGAATGGCCAGGCTAAAGCATCTCAAAGACTCAGGTTTACTGAGGGGTTTTTAAAGAGGGGGATGAGGGAATGGAACGTGGGAAATGAAAAGCAGAAGGGAGGGGCACGTGAGCAGTGAGGGCTCCACGCAAGGTCTCAAGTGCAAGGTCTCGCCAAGATTCCGTCCGGTTTCTGCTCCCGTCCATATCTCATGGTCTGGGTAGTACATGCAAGTCTACAGCTTCAGGCTGGCTGGAAAACAACTTTACGTGCATACAAATAATGTCATCTTGCCCCGTAACCAAGGTTCCAAATATCAAATAACCACAGGAAAAGAGGGAACTCAGAGAAATGCATGCTAAGAAAAAAGCTGTGTTCTTTTAAAATCTTTTAGAGCCCAGGTGATTTTAGGTCCCAACATAGCTTCAGTCCTGCTCACTCCAACTTTAGGTATTATAAGTAATCTAGAGATGATTTAAAGTATATAGGAGGATGTGCATAGGTTATATGCAAATATTATGTCATTTTATAGAAGGGACTTGAGCATTTGTGGATCTTGGTATCCATGGGGGTCCTGGAAACAATCCCTCACAGAAACCAAGGAACGACTGTATTTTCATGATGGCAAATATGAAGCACAATATCATCTTCCTGAGATGTCACCTGCTCTGCAAGGTTGTTAGGAGGATTAGGAATGATGTTGGTAAAAACGCATTGGCCCGTAATTAGCATGCTGTTTGTTTCTAGTAAACCACAGCTATATTGTTATCCTAGGAAGGCATATATAGCCAAAAGCACAACAAAGAAACCTGTGTGTGCTGCTTACCAGCTGCTAGATGAACTGAAAACCTACACTGTTTAGACCTCTGAGCTATAGAGCGCCAGCCCACCAGCCTTGCACTGTGACTCAGTTGCCCTGCTGTGGTCCCAGCAGTCTTTAACTCTCGCTGAGCTCCTTGAACTTCTCTGCCTTACCGTGTCATCTAATGTCTCCACTCTTCTTTCAGTGTGAAAGGAAACTAAAGTCAAAGGGGTCTTTGCCCCCAAAATATGCCTTGGAGCTGCTCACTATCTATGCCTGGGAGCAGGGGAGCAGGATACAGGATTTTGACACCGCTGAAGGTTTCCGGACAGTTCTGGAGTTGGTCACAAAATATCAGCAGCTCTGCATCTTCTGGACAGTCAATTACAACTTTGAAGATGAGACCTTGAGGAAGTTCCTACTGACCCAGATCCAGAAAACCAGGTGCCCTAACCAGCCCTCTCCTTTTCTTAACCTGATTCCCTTCAATACTGTTTCAGTGACCTGGATTCACCTCCCCTGGGGTCATGATTCATTCTTTCTGTGAAATTGAGGGGAAAGTGCTAACCAACAGAATCTCATACTGTCTCTAGGGATAAAATCCTAGGGAGACAGGAAAAAACATCCAGAAAGAATAGAGAAGGAAGGACCAAGGCACGAGGTCCCTGAATTGCTTTCATCTTTCTAGGTCAGAAGGAAAAGCGTGAATTCATTATCAGGTCTAAGGGGTGTGGAAGTTGGGTGTGTCCTGAGAATTAATGCTGTTATTCATGAGATGATTTATCCTGCAGGGGTTGCATTATCTACCCTTTCTACTTCCAGACTTTCAAAAATAGTAAGAAATCTCAGTACATCTGTTCAGTGCTACCAACAGGGGACAAAATCAATAGAAACAATAGGAAAGGAAAGAGAGAAAGTAAGAGCATTGAGAAAGAATAGAGAAGTAAGAGAGAGAAGCTACTGCAGGTTGCCTGCCTGCAGGTGCTGGCCTTCTCGGCAACGTTGTGTTTGATTAAATTGTACATTGTATTTCAACTGACCTCGCATGAAGGAGATATTTACATTATGTCTTCATGTGTATTGTAATTAACAACTTTCCAAACACTTTTGACAACTATAACTTAATTCCAGGGAATGACTCTGAACCGTATTAGTATATTTGAATTACTTACATCTAAGCTACAAGGGCACATTATTTTACTGCTGAAAGTAGGATGGGCCCCCAATTCTGAAGCCACTGATTTTGGAATGAACCCTCTAATGCCTTCTAACCTCTCATTTAGGCCTGTGATCTTGGACCCAGCGGAACCTACTGGTGATGTGGGTGGAGGGGACCGTTGGTGTTGGCATCTTCTGGCAAAAGAAGCTAAGGAATGGTTGTCGTCTCTCTGCTTCAAAGATGGGACTGGAGACCCAATACAGCCATGGAAAGTGCCAGTAAGAGTAATCTAAGGGAAATGGCTTCTGGAGATAGCCTTGTAACAGGTTTGAATCAAAGAACTTCCTTCTCCTGCTATAGCAACTTGAAATTAATTCAGCCACAAATGACAGAATACCCAACTGGCAGATTAGGCAATTGCCTCCACCCCCTTACAAGTAATCCTAAGCAGGCAACCCAGGATTCATGCAAGAGCTCGGTAGAACTTTCTCCCTCTGCAGATTTTCTCTACCACAGGACTAGTGACATTTGGGGTTTGATAGTGCTTTGTTGGGGTAGGGGACTATTCTGTGCATTGTGGAATGCTGAGCAGTGTCCTGGCCTCTACCCATTAGATACCAGTAGCACCCCCTACCCCACAGTGTGACAATCAAAAGTGTCTCTAGACATTGACAAATGTGCCCTGGGGAACACAGCTCTTTCTGGCTTTTGGGTCTTGGTTCCACTCTCTTTAGTTGTTGACTTTAGTACTCATGGCCCTACTGCACCTCCAGGTGGTAGGTTCATGATCCAGGCAGGAAAATCAGAAAGGGGAAGATGCCCGAAAGTCAGGAACACAGAGATTTTATTAGAAGCCTCATCCAGCAAATTCTCTTACATTTCATTGCCCGGAACAGTCACACGGCTACCCATAACTTGAAGGTGGCTACGGAGAAGGAGAATGAGGATGATTGTGGATGCAGATTGGTCAGTCACCCAAGAGTGTCTGCCACATTTGTCCAAAGCTCCCCGTCCTACCAAGACAAACTTGGTACATCCCACCAGGATATACTCCCACCAGGTACACTGGGTTCTCCCCAACCAGCTTCTTTCTTTAAAGCAAGGTTTCTCAACCTTGGCACTATTGACATCTTGGGTCAGATAATTCTTTGTTTAAGGGGCTGTCCTGTACATTGTAAGATGCTGAGCAGCATCCCAGGTCTCTACCCACTAGATGTACCCAGTTGTGACAATAGAAAATGTCTTGAGACATCATCATGTGTCCTCTGGGAAGCAAATTGCTCCTGGGTGAAAACCCTTGTTTTAGAGGAATCCCCCTGCCTCCAACCCCAGGGTCAGCTCTACTTATCAAGATCTGTTCTCTCTCTCTCTCTCTCTCTCTCTCTCTCTCTCTCCTCTCTTTCCCCCTGACTCTATTAACCAATAGTTGTAACTGCTCAGGAAACATTGTCCTCCCACATATATTTCTTTCTTTTGTAGACAATGCAAACACCAGGAAGTTGTGGAGCTAGAATATATCCTATTGTCAATGAGATGTTCTCATTCAGAACTCATAGAATCCTGGAATAACAATGCTAGAAGAAGACATCTGGCAATGGCTTTTAAAGAATTGGTTCACCGTGTAAAAGAGTAACCCAAATTCATTCTCCTCTTGATGATCACTAACCCATCCTTTGCTTCTTGGACTCTTCCTGAAATCCAAACTGTGAAGTTCCTCATAAAATCTTCCCTGGCTGAACCCCCACTCTGTGAGTGACCTACATTTAAAAATATTTGCTCTGGGCTGGCCCTGTGGCTCACTCGGGAGAGTGCGGTGCTGATAACACCAAGGCCAAGGGTTCGGATCCCACATAGGGATGGCCGGTTAGCTCACTGGGTGAGCGTGGTGCTGACAACACCAAGTCAAGGGTTAAGATCCCCTTACCAGTCATCTTTAAAAAAAAATAAATAAATAAAAATAAAAATAAAAATAAAAATATTTGCTCTTATCCAGCTTTATGTGCACCATATTTCTTTCAACCATTCTGTGTTTTTCTAATCAGTGCCTCCCTTTTCCTTCAAGTCTTAAAAAGGAATCTTTCTGTGTCTCCACAGTGAAGCCATTTACCTGTCCCTTGGTTCCCGCAACTCTGTGATCTTGCTCTCATAATCATTCACCTCTGTCTCCTTCCCTCTGTATACAAAACTCTTTCTGCCTCTGTCAACACAGAGGTCTCCCAAGCCAGCAGCCAGCCAGCACTTTCATTAGACCTTTAAACCCTCCCAAGGCTTGGACTATAACTGTCGCCTTATATATATGTATATATAGACAACAGTTGTCTTTTTCTTCTGAGCCCGCCTTCATCCTGCCACCCAGGAGTATCTTCTTGCCAAATCTAAAGGCTTCAAAGATACTTGAAGGTCTAAGTGTTTTAACCTCATCTACCCCCACTTAAGTTTTATTACTGCTGCATTACGAATTGTGATATAGTAAAGAAGATATTTGGCTTCTGTGCCCAGTTTCTGGCACAAAGCTTCAAAAACCCTTGGAATCTCCTGATAGGAGTGTCTTTTGTATTCACAACAGGCCCCCTTCAATCATCCCTGAGTTTATGCTACCAAGGTGACACATGGGCCCTAGTTTCAAGGGAGGAGCTGGCCATGTCAGAAAGATCAAGCATGTGATTAGAGGGTTGGCAGTTTCAGCATGACCCTCCTACCTCCAAGGAGGAGAGGGGACTAGAGATTAAGTTCAATCACATAGCCAGTAATTTAACCAATCATGCCTATGTAATGAGACCCTAATAAAGACTCTGAACAATGAGGCTTGTAGAGTTTCCTGGTTAGTGAACATTCCAGTGTATCAGGAAAGTAGAGTATCCAATTCCATGGGAACAGAAGCTCCTGAGATTGGGGCCCTCCCAGACCTGCCACCCTATGTATCTTTTCATTCCACTGTTCATTTGTATCCTTTGTAATAAAATTGTGATTGTAAGTATAGCACTTTCCTGAGTTCTGTAAGTTATTTTTGCAAATTACTGAATCTGAAGCGAGGTCATGAGAACCCCCAAATTTGTAGCCAAGTTGGACAGAGGTGCAGGTAGCCTGGGGACTCTACTTGTGGCTGGTATCTGAAGTAAGGGCAGACATGGTGGGACCTTGCTCTTTAACTTATGGTGACTGCACTAACTCCAGGTCATTAGCATCAGAATTATACTGAATTGCAGGACAGTCAGCTGGTGTCAGAGAACTGGTGTTGGAATATGCCACTACTCTTGTTCAGAACAAAGACAAGAGAAATAGATATAATGAGTTGAAAAATTAAAGAATGACCATTCTAAGTACACGTGTACTCAACCTACAGCTAGTTACCGGACCTTTGAGATGCCCAAACTTGTGCTAGATACATAGATAGGAAACAAGGAAAAGAAAACTATAAGACACTGTCACCATCTTCACAGGGCTTATGGTATAGCTGGAGGAACTGAAACACATAACTCTAAATCCCTTAAAGAAAAATGAAGGGCAATTCAGAACCATCTGCTAAGTGATTTGTATGTGATGGGCAAGACCAGTAAGAATAAAGCCACACAAAACAGGAAGAGACCATTTCGATCTTTCTCACCAATGTCTTCTTAGCATTCAGCAGACATTTAAATTCACTAAGAGTAAAGAGAAGAGTTCACAGTGATCAAAAAACAAGTAGTCATTGGTCACTATTGGAAGTAACTAGGGGATGAACCCTGTTGCTATGGGTTTAAATATGTCCCCCCAAAGTTCATGTATTGGAAACTTGACCCCCATTGTAATAGTGCTAACAGGATGGGAAATCCTATTATGGTATTTGAAAGGTAGGGCCTTTCAAAGGTGATTGTATTGTGAGGACTGTGCCCTTGTGAATGGATTGATCCATTCATGGAGTAATGAGTGTGGTTCTGATGGCTTTAAAAGGAGAGCAGGTGAGAAGGTCAGCTCTCTCTTGCTCAGCCCATTCTCACCATGTGACACCCTGGTTGCCATGGGACCCTGTAGAGAGTTCTCACTAAGAAGAAGGCCCTCACCAGATATGTTCCCTGGGCCTTGGACTTCCCAGCTTCCAAAACGGTAAGAAATAAACTTCATTTCTTATAAATTACCCAGTTTCAGTTATTTTGTCATAAGCGGTATGAAACAGACTAATACACTTGTCTCATAAAATTGGCAACTAATGGCAATGAATATGAAATAATTAAACACAACCTTTCTTGCACAAATTATATTTCAAGATAAACAAACAGCCATAACTGATAAGGAAAATTTATTATTTTTTACAGAAGAATTATATTTAATAAATGTTGGAAGGATGACAACATTAGAAACATCACCATTTTGCAACCTCTGATGAAATAAATGATTTAGGCAGAGATTATCAATAGATGAAATCATTCAATGAAATGCTGATGGGGAATGCTATTATGGCGGGGGAGGGGAGGATGTTACCTCCCAAATCCACAGCTTAATCACAGCGTCAACAGGAGAGGGACAGCCAGACACACGTGCTTCCAGATGTGAGGCAGAGTGGAGCACACACCACCATCCATGAAGTGTTCTTGCCAAATCAAAAAATTATGTTACCTCCCAAATCCACAGCTTAATCACAGCGTCAACAGGAGAGGGACAGCCAGACACATGTGCTTCCAGATGTGAGGCAGAGTGGAGCACACACCACCATCCATGAAGTGTTCTTGCCAAATCAAAAAATTTTTTTTTAATTTGGCAATTCCCAGAGAAAAATGTATAGGACAGACAGGCTTTAAAAAAAGGAAACAAAATAAGGAGAAACCAGGACAGCAACATGGAAGAGCATTCCTCCCTTCACGAGGTCAGAAGGGAAATAAGCCAAGAACATAGCAAGAACCCAATTGAGTACAGTAAAAGGTCAAGATCCAAGTCCTATATTCCACACCTGGTTACCCTAGCAACCAGGACCCCGCTTACTTTAAAAAAAATAATAATGAAGAAATTATTAGAAGCAGGGCCAGGCACATGGCAAGTGGCCAATGGCCCAGGGGGAGTTTGGAAGGAATTTGAGTGACAGACCACAAATGAGGTCACCAACAGGGAGAGTTTATGGATAAAAGGATTATCTGTAGACTGCATGCTGGAGGGCTTCAGGACCTGAGGCTTCTGCAGCTGAGTCTGGTCAAATCTGAGCAGGAAAGACATTATCACTCATCAGTTCTATTCACTGGCATCAGTATGTGGGATAAACCTCTGATAGGGAAAAGGTGAAGGAAGCTCTCTCCCTCCTGGTCCTGCCCTGTATGAGTTGGCCAGGGGCCACAGGAGTTGGGTGTAGACCGGGAGGGAAGAACTCAGCACGGAGAGCAGGGCATTAAGATCCCAGCAACTCTCTCCAACCAAGAAGGTTCCATGTGAGCACAACAGAGCCCATGATGCTTGCCTCGGGTGGAGTTCCTCAAAGAGGGACTATAATATCTAAGCTACTATTCCTTAATTGTAGGGCCAGGCCATGGATTAGGGAACCCCTCACATTCCTGAGGAAACAAGGATATGGGGCTCCAACTGGTAGGGTTGGGAGATATTACCAGGAGAAGGGGAAAGGCTCAGTTTTGGGGTGTTTAAGAAATGAGATCCTTTGCTTAGCCAAGAGAAAAAGGCTCACAATGTCAGGAGAGAGAGCTCCTTCTAAAGAGCTTGACCCAAACCCTGGCCGGAAGGGAAAAGGTCCCAAAGTTGGGAGAGCAGGATAAAAGAGGCCTTTTGAAGAGTTTGGCCAGCATGATGGCCAGAAAAATGGAAGAATGAGGTGGCCAGCAGGTGACCACAGTGTGCTCTTGGTCCAGTCCCTTCTGACAGCAGGAGAGAAAACATCACTAAACTCATGGGAGGCCTGGGAAAGCAGGAAGGGAATAGCAGGCAGAAGAATGGCCCTCGGTGTCCATATCCTACCCCAGAACCTGTGAGTATGTTACCTTACACAGCTAAAGGGGCTTTGCAGATGTGATTAAGGTTGTGGATCTCAAGATGTGGAGATTATCCTGGATTATTCAGATGGGCCCAATGTAATTACATGAGTCCTTAAAGCAGATAATGTTTCCCGGCTGAAGTTGGAGTCACTGAAGAGGAAGAAGAGAGACCCGAGATGCTGTTGCTGGCTGGAAGATGAAGGGGGGCATGAATCAGGGAATGTGGGCACCCTCTAGAAGCTGAGAACAACCAACAAGAAAACAGGAACCTTAGTCCTACAATTGCTGGAACTGAATTCTGCCAACAAGAATGAACCTGGAAGCCTATCCTCTCCAGAGCCTCTAAGAAAGGAACACAGCCCAACCAACACCTTGGTTTCAATCTGTGGGACCTGACACAGAGAAACCAGTTGAACCTACTGGGCTTCTGACCTACAAAACTGTGAGATAACAAACTTGTGTTGTTTTTGTTATTGTACCTGGAATGTTCTGCTCACCGGGTGCACAACTGTGCCAGTTGAGTTGTACACCAGGATTCGTAGTAGCAAAACTTAGGCACCAGTTAAGGAGAACAGGAAGCTTGTGCTTTCAAAATCCAAATTCCCCAATGACTTAAAATCACAAGTACTTATAGAGCAAAAATCATAAATAGGAGTCTTGGGGGATCTGACTGTCTTACCATGAATTCAGTACAATTATTTCTGGCGTATTGAGTAATGTCTCCTTGGCTTTGGCAGATCTGCGGAGTGCGTGCATTTCAGCAGGTCTCTGGTCTCTGGTGCTCTTGCTTCACCTGCAAAACAAACTTAGGACTGGCATCACAGATGTTACTAAAGACCATTTTTCAAGGAACAAACATATTGTGAATCTTAGATAGGACCTATTGTTAACTACTTTGTTATGCTTAAGCTTGTCGTTTTTATCTCTATTGGCTAAGCAAACATCACTTCTGCTTCCTGTAATTCAGCCTGTTCTGCTTGAGCACACAAAAAAGTTTCCTTAGCTACTTCCTCCTGGGTTTAAGGCCTGCATCAAACCCAGGTGGTAGCTGTGAAGCAAGAGTCTTTCAAGGGGTCTTGCCCCGCTTCATTTTAAGCCACTAAGTTTGTGGTAATTCATTACAGCAGCTTCTGTCTCACAAGAGTAAGTGGCGGTGAGTAGCTCAGGGACTGTGCCTGTTCGGGAATCAGCCTTCCCACTCCAGGGCCACAACCATCCCATGACTGAGCAGCCTCTGTCCAGGGAAGACAGTTCACATGCCAGAGGGTCAATTATCTGGCATATTACCCTAATCTGCTTCTCAGGGTTTGAGCTATCAATTCCCAGTGAGGAAGGAGATAAACAGGTGAAGACAGTTCACATGCCAGAGGGTCAATTATCTGGCATATTACCCTAATCTGCTTCTCAGGCTTTGAGCTATCAATTCCCAGTGAGGAAGGAGATAAACAGGTAGGACCGTGTACCCTGGTGTGCCCAGGACAATCCCAGTTTATGTCAACTGTCCCGATGTAAATATCTCTACTGCCTCCTTTCACTCTTGAAAGTGTCCCGGTTTGGGAATATTATCCAGTTATAAAGAGGAATGAAATTCTGACACATGCTCCAACATGGATGAACCATGAAGACTTTATGCTACATGAAAGAAGCCAGGCATAGAAAGACAGATATTGTATGATTCCATGCTGTGGTTGGATTTTTTTAGTTGTACATATTTGTGAGGTACAGTGTGTTGTTTTAATACATGCATATATTGTGCGATGATTCACATAGGGTAGCTAGCATATCTATCCCTAAACATTCACCTTTTCTTTGTGGTGGTTACAGTCGGGATCCTCTTTTCTAGCTCTTTAGAAATATACCATATAGGGCCGGCCCGGTGGCGCACTGCTACAGTGCGCCGCTTGGGAAGCGCGGTGGCGCTCCCGCCGAGGGTTCGGATCCCACATACAGACCGGCCGCTCACTGGCTGAGTGAAGTGCGGGAGCAACACCGAGGGTTGCGATTCCGTTGCCGGTCCCGGTCCGGTACGGGTGCGACACTGAGGGTTGCGATCCGTTGCCGGACACAAAAAAAGACAAAAAGGAAAAAAAAAAAAAAAAAAAAGAAATATACCATATAATATTAGCTCTAGTCAGCCTGGAACGCAGAACTTATTGTTCTTATCAACCTGTAACTTTGTACTAGTTAATATACCTCTTCCCCTCTTTTTAAATTATTATTATTCCACATATGAGTGAGATCATGCAATATTTGTCTTTCTGTGCCTGACTTACTTCACTTAACATGATGGTCTCCAGTTTCATCCCTGTTGCTGCAAATGTTTGAATGTTCGTATTCCTCCAAATTTATATGTTGAAATCCTAACCCAGCAGGTGATGGTATTAGAAGGTGATGCCTTTGGGAGTTTATTTGATCATGAGTGCCATGAATGAGAGTAGTACTCTTACACTAGGCAAAATTAGAAACAATTTCTTTTTGAGAATGCTACTTAAATGCAAGTATAAATATCACCTGGCTGAGTGTAAGAAGTTTAAAAGCTATATGTTTTATGATTTCTAGAATTATCTGTTATTCTAAAGTACACAAAAATGTGATGGTCATAAGATAATTAAACTAAAGTGTTATTGTATATAAATCACTGTTCACATTACTAACTTTTTTTTTTTTTTGGCAGCTAGCCAGTGTGGGGATCCTAATTTGCAACCCTGGTGTTACAAAACTGTGCTCTAACCAATGAGCTAACTGGCTAGCCCCTAAATTACTAACTTTTAATTTCAGGCATAAACAGAGAAACAAAATCTTGCTGTACTCCAGAATGGGGAAGGGAAGAAGTAGTCACATGGCCACAGGTTCGTACTTATCAAAAGATTTCTAGAAGGTTTTTAGAAATAATTTTTTTTTTCCCTTTTGGGTCACTGAGAACCTTGGTTTGAGGCCAAAACTTCCCTACATAGGAGAGACTTGGCAGCATGAGATCTTGGGAAGAGCTTAAGCAACAGACCATGAATGAAGTTTAAAAAAAAAAAAAAGTCTAATAAATGACTTTTTAAAAGTTTACATCCAACAAGAAGGAAAGAAATGAGAGGTCAAGGCCATGTAAATGATACTCCTCCCCCCACACCCAGAGAAAGGAAAAGGGGGGACTGAAAACTCAAAGTCAGAATGAATCCCAGAGAAATTGTTTAAAAGAATGGCTCAACCTACGCTTTAAACCAGACTCAAGCAGAAACAAGGCTCTGTGTCCCTACACCACTTCCTCTTCCTGGGCAGGCCGGAAGTCAGTCATGTGGCTGTGACTAGTTTCAACCAATGAAATGTGAGCACAAGTGGCTTGTGCTTGGGACTAGTGGGCTGAGGTGGTCAAGGGCTAGTGTGTCTCTTCCCTCTCTCTTCACCACCACAGTGACCTGGGAGTCCATGTGTTCCAGAAAATAGAGAGGAACCTCCTGAGCTGTGCTACATTTGGCATGAGTGAGAAATCACCCTGTGTGGTGTAAGCTGCTGAGGTTTGTGGTCTGCTGCCTTCTGAAGCCTAGCCTATTCCATCCTGATGAACACCTTGGCTAAATTGGCATTTCTCTGTTCTGATTACCCTGGGTGTGGAGAATCATGAAGAAGGCCAAATTCGTTATAGGAAAAAATAAACTGCATTTTTTTTCCTGCACATCTGAGTGTAGGATGAGAAAATCTGTTCTGCTAAAGATGCACAGTCTCACTCATTCCTCACCACACTCTGTGAATTGTCCAAATTCCCAGGTAAAGAAACTGAGACTCAGAAAGATTGTTACTCAAGCAAAGATACAAACTAATCAGGGCCAGAGCCAGGATTTTATGACTGTGGGAGGCAGGACAATGGCCCCCCAAAGCTGTCCATGTCCTGTCATGTGTTACCTTACATGGCAAAAGGGACTTGGCAGATGTGATTAAGTTTGGGATCTTGAGGCTATCCTGGATTACCCAAGTGGGCCCACAAATTTATTCTCTTACAATTTTAGAGGCCAGAAGTCCAAAAACAGTCTCTCTGGATTAAAATCAAGGTGTTGGCAGGGCTGGTTCCTTCTGGAAGCTCTAGGGGAGAATCCGTTTC
>NW_007733748.1:20804-21613 GCF_000696425.1 Galeopterus variegatus | reverse complement strand
CTGGTGAGTTAGGGGTGAGGACTCATCTTCATCTCTGCTTTGTCAAAATTCCTCCAGGAAACAAGTAAGAGAAAAATTCATCCCAATCTTGTCCCTCCGTGCTCTGCCTCTTCCCCGACTGAGCAGTTTTTCTCCTGCAAACACAACACTCATGTCAGAAGAAAAGAGAAAACTACATTACTCAACACCTACTGATTAAACGCCAACTTCTAAACACTGACATTTGATGCTCCTGACATGATCGTAATAGATTCACATTTTACAGAGGAGAAAAGGGACTCCACTGTTATAGAGCTGATCCAACGCCATTGAATTCATAAGTGCCTGGAATTTTATCCCAACTTATTCATTTCCTGTTGCTGCTGTAACAAATTACCACAAACTGAGTGGCTTAAAACAACAAAATATATTCTGTCACAGTTCTAGAGGTCAGAAGTCTGAAACGGGTCTCACTGGACTAAAACCAAGGTGTCAATAAAGGGTCCTTTCTGGAGGCTCTAAGGGGGTGTCTTAGTCTGTCTTCTGTTATAGAACTGAATACCACAGACTGGGTAATTTATAAAGAACAGAGATATATTTAGCTCATGGTTCTGGAGGTTGGGAAGTCCAAGAGCCTGGCTCTGGCATCTGGCAAGGGCCTTCCTGCTACATCATGACATCGAGGGAGGTATCACATGGTGAGACACAGCAAGAATGCATGTGTGTGCCAGCTCAGGCCTCTCATCTTCTTCTTATAAAGCTATTAGTCCTATCATGGGGGCCCCTCGCTGATGACCTTATCTAATCCAAATTACCTCCCAAAGGCCTTG
>NW_007733748.1:19830-20341 GCF_000696425.1 Galeopterus variegatus | reverse complement strand
TGTGGTATATACATACAACAGAATGCCACTCAGCAAAAAAGAAGGAACAAATACCAATAATATATAACAGCATGAATGAGTTTTGAAGGCACAACATTGAGCAAGAGAAGCAGACACAAAAGAGTATATACTGCACTATTCCATTTTATGAAGTTCAAGAACAAAGAAAACTAATTTCTGGTGATAGAAATCAGACAGTGATTATTGAACAGTGGTTGCTGGAGGGGTGGGGTGGTTGACCAGAGGGAGCACAGGGGAACTTTCTGGGGTGATTGGAATGTTTTATGTCTTGATTTGGGTGCTGCTTACATGGGCATATTAATTTATCTAAAATCTTCAAAATATACTTAATTTGGGCATTTTATTGCATGGAGATTGTACCTCAACAATATTAATTTTTAAAAAGTGAAAGAAATTCCTGCAGAAATTGTATTTGTCATTCATTGGGTTGGGATAAGTTAAGTTGAACAGTAATGCTTCGGTGTTGGCCTGGTTGTGGGAAAGCAGACAC
>NW_007733748.1:17002-18778 GCF_000696425.1 Galeopterus variegatus | reverse complement strand
GTATGTGCTTTAGGGAACTACTTATAAGTGGATAAGGGGATGCATGACCAAGAGGCTTTGTAGCAGGGAATTTGGGGACTTATGGAAATGTTTTATATCTTGATTTGGGTGATGGTACCTCAGATGTATGCATTTGCAAAACTCTCCAAGCTGTACTTTTAAAACAAGTGTATGTTAAAGTGTATAAATTTGTTCTGATTGCCTCCAATTCACACTGTTGGTGATGGAGGGATCTCCCACCCTGCATAGTATGAGATGGCTGAACACATGACACCCAACACCAGACTGATGAGATAGATAGCAGTTGATTAGTACCTAGTCAAGGGGAAGGAGCTTATTAGTACATAGCACCTTAGTACATAGCCCAAGGGAAAAGGGCATTGCACACCATGAAGGGCCACATTAGGGTTGTACTTGGGAACAGAGTAAACCAGTAGGGGTTATGGGAAGTAGGCTTTGTAATAACTAGAGTTTGGGGTACCCCCTGGTTCCCCAGGAGGATGTGATTGGTTTAATTGAATAACTCCACAGGCTGACAGGGAGGTGAAACTCATTAGGTGAGGACCAGATGGGGAGCAACTGGTCCAGCTCTTAGGGGGACTGGCTGGATAGGGAGCCTTTCTCACTGGTGGGACATATCTGATGACAGCAGAGGAACTCAAGGTTAGGCCTTTGTGGCCTGGTAAGGCTCAAAGATGTCAAGGCAGCACATGAAATTCTAAGTGTCACAATACAAAATTATACCTCGATAAAGAAAAAAATTTAATCACAAGACTGGCAAAAATTAAGAAGCTGGACCAAACCAAGTGCTTAAAAGGATATGCAACAGTGGAAATTCTCATACATGACTGGTAGGAATATAAATTAACACAGCCACTTTGGGGGAGAAATGGCAACAGCTGTTAAAGTGCAAATACCACATATCTGTTAGAATTCAGCAGTTCCATTTCAAAGGATGTAACCTCTTCTAGAAATACATGCTTTTATGTGTATGGGGACACATATATTGAAACATTCATGGCAGTGTTACTCATATAGCCCTAAACTGAAAATAACCAGAATGTCAGTGAACAGATGGATAAATTGTAGTATTTTTATACGATAGAATGAAAATGAATAAACGTCAGCTACATACAACATGGATACCCCTTAAAAACATTAAGTGTGAAATTCCACATGCAAAAAATACCAACTGTATGATTCTGTTCCTTTAAAGTTTGAGAACAAGCAAAACCCAAATTTGATTTTTAAAAATGCAAATTAGATGGTATGATTATGTTTAAAAAACAAATCACATCTTTAGTCTTCCTTCCCCAGAATTCCTAATGCCAGTCTAACCATGAGAAAAAAAAATAAGACAAACTCCAACTGGGGGACGTTCTACAAAATACTCCACCAGTGTTCCTCAAAGCTGTGAAGACCATCAAAAGCAAGGAAAGCCATAGCCAAGAGGAACCTAAGGAGATGTGGTCACTAAATGTAACGTGGTGTCCTGGATGGGGTCCTGGGACAGAAAAGGGACACTAGGGGTAAGCTGGTGAAGTAAGAATAAGCTGAGGAGTTTAGTTAACAGTAACAAGTAATGTGCCAATGTCGGCTTCTTTGTTACAAGTGTACCATGGTACTGCAATATCTTAACAAGGGAAACTGGGTAAAGGGTGTATGGGAATTCTTTATACTATCTTTGCAAAGTCTATTTAAATCTAATATATTCTAAAATTAAAAGTTTATTTTGGGCCAGCCCGGTGGCGCACTGCTACAGTGCGCTGCTTGGGA
>NW_007733748.1:15296-16080 GCF_000696425.1 Galeopterus variegatus | reverse complement strand
GGCGCAGCGCCAAGGGTTGCGATCCCGTTGCCGGTCCCGGTCCGGTACGGGCGCAACACTGGGGGTTGTGATCCGTTGCTGGACACGAAAAAAGACAAAAAGAAAAAAAAAAAGTTTATTTTTAAAAACATCTCAAAAGTGAATGCCATGAAAGTCAAGGTCGTAGTTGCCAATGGGGGTGGGGGAGGGGAGAATATTTTAGAACTGAGCAGAGTCACACAGGGGGTTTCCAGATGCTGTCCATGAGTGGCACTTTTAAGCATATTTGTTTTAAGATTTGTTAAGCTGTCTATTTACATTTCTGTATTTTTGTGCATGTTTGCCATATTTCACACAAGAAAAGTTAAAATTTTACATTTCTTTCATTAACACTTAGATCTATGGCTAGCATCCTTTTCAGAGATTTACTGCTTATTTGCATTTATTTGTCTAATAACTACCTGTCCATGTCCTTTGTCCACTTCTCTATGTTGTCTTGTTTCACTTACATTTGTACAAGCTCTTTCCATATTAAATAATTCAGCCTTTCTAACTAGTGTTGCAGACATTTTTCCTAGTGCTTTGTGCCTACTGCACCTCTTTAGCCTGTTTCTCCTCTTAGGTAAATGTTATAGACTGAATTGTGTCCCCCCAAACTTCACAGGTTGAAGCCCTAATCCCTATTATCTTAGAAAGTGACCTTAAAGAGATAAAGGTCAAGGTAATGAAGGTAGTTCAAAGTAAGGAGGTCATAAGGGTGGGACCCTAATCCAATTCCGGTAGTTAAATTGTTCGTTCTTTTCCT
>NW_007733748.1:13481-14863 GCF_000696425.1 Galeopterus variegatus | reverse complement strand
AAAAAAAAAAAAAAGAAGAAGAAGGTAGGTGAAAATCTAGCTTTATTTTATTTCCAAATGGCTGGCCAGTTACCTTAACATCTTACCACCCTGCCACACATAAGATGTGCTGCCTTTATTATATACTAAATTCCCTGTGTATTGGGTCTATTTCAGAACTTTCTTTTGTGGGACTCATCTATCTACCCACCCATTCCTGCACCAGGGTCTTAACAGAAGAAAACTCTGACCAGCTGAACTGTTATCCAAACATGAAACATGTCCCGCATACACATAGAAGGGACTGACTCATTCTTCCCCTTACGTGGATATCCTTACCTCATATCTTAGTGGACATGTGCCCATATTTCAAGTGCCATTGCAAACACCATCTCCTTTAAGTCTTTTTGATCTTCTGAGTGATGTGCTCTCTAGGAAAATCTAGCATCTTGGTTTTGTGCATATTTCCAAAGAAAGACTGTTTCCAAACCCTCTTGGTTTGTAGGAAGGGGGTTTTTGATCATCTGACAATAATCAATTGACGTCTCAGTGGTTGCCAAAGGGGAGTTCATCAGNGCACCAGAACAATGACTGATAGTCATATTTCTTTGTCTTGTTAAAGGAGTATTAACATATTGTGTAATACGGTATGATGCGTTCATTCTAGATTTTAAGTTTCTTGAGAGCAAAAATGGAATAAAAAGTGTGTTCAGGGATTTAGCCTCTGACACATGTCCAGGGAGGTTGGCCAGCAGAAGGAACTTAGAAAGTCCAATGAACTATAATGCCGTTTACCTCTGATCTCAAAGGGCTAACTCTGAAAACACAGTGCCAGATATTTGATTAGGTTCATTTGTCCAAAATAAGCACAGCTGTGATGTACTTCTTTGAAGACAATGACCCACTTGAGACTTACTGGGTGAAATTTAATGATGTCTGTAGCCCACACTATTCCAGCTATCCAGAAATACCTCTTTGTAAGTTGTCTACTAATAACACCAGCAGCTACCATTTCTCAAGCTCTCAGTATGTACTAGACACCTAGGACACATATTGCTCCTTTAATCCTCACAACAGCTCCCTGGACGGAGCTCAGAGAGGCTACAGGCACAGACTCTGAAGCAGCGCCATTCAATAGGGCCTTCTGCAGTGATGGAATGTTCTAGATGTGTGATGACCAACTTGTAGCCAACAGCCACATCGCCTATTGAGCACTTGAAATATGGCTAGCGTGTCTGAGGAACTGAATTTTAAATTGTACCTAATTTTAGTTAATTTAAATTTAAACAGCCTCCAGATCTAAATCCCAGCTCTGCCACTTACTGAGTGGGCTTGGGCAAGTTACTGCACCTCTTTAGCCTGTTTTTCCTCTTAGGTAAATGTTATAGACTGAATTGTGTCCC
>NW_007733748.1:9962-12280 GCF_000696425.1 Galeopterus variegatus | reverse complement strand
TAGAAAGTGACCTTAAAGAGATAAAGGTCAAGGTAATGAAGGTAGTTCAAAGTAAGGAGGTAATAAGGGTGGGACCCTAATCCAATAGGACTAGTGTCCTTATGAGAAGAGGAAGAGACCCAGGGAGGTGCATGCACAGAGAGGAGACCATGTGAAGACACAGCAGTCATCTGCAAGCTGGGAGAGAAACCAACCCTGCCAGCACCTTGATCTTGGACTTCCAGCCTCCAGAATTGTGAGAAATGAATTTGTCATGGCAATCCTAGCAACTTAACATAGTAAGGTAAGAATTATAAGGACCTAGTTCATGGGATTATTGTGAGAGTTAATTAATAGGTATGCAAAGTGCATGATATGGTGCCTAGTGAGTGTTCAATAAGTCACTAATATAATTATTATTATTACAGGTGGGCAAGCTGAGATCAGAGTGGAAGTGACTTGCTAAGGCCACAGAGTCAGAAAGTAGAACTGGGCCTCACGCTCGGTTCTGTCTAACTCCAAAGACACAGTGCTCTGCCCCACTGCCTTCCTCCTTCTCCACCTTTATAGGAGACCCATAATCCCTGCCTGTGGAGCAGGCAGACTGCACACAGTGGGAAGAATACAAACTTGCTGCTTCCTTCCAAGTCTTACTCTTCAGAGTAAGGCAGCTGTGGCACATGGATCCCAGGTTATTCTGGACCCAGAAAAACAACAACTAAATTTCCTATCATGGTAGTCTTTTAATTAATATCAGAAGTCAGGAAAGAAAATATTCACTGACTTAAAGACATGATTCCTTCACATTCTCAAAGATGAGGCCAATTTCCCTACTGTCTCCAGAGAGTGCCAAAACCTCTGGCTGTCTTATGTTGGCCAGCCACGTTAGATACAGCCATGCGTGATTTTGTCAAGCTCAGCCTCTTCATTAATTCTTGAGTCCACTGCTCAGGCAATCCCACTGCCAAAGCTGGGATTTATTCTGGCCAGGAGACCCAAAAGACTTCTTATCTTCAGTTAACTTAAACACATTGTCTGGGCCATTCATATACAGAGATGCTCGTAAGAGGAATGAGAGTATCCAACAAAACCAGACAACTTCTAGCCGCCAAATAAGGCTATTCCTGAAAAAGAGGTAAGAAACCTGCCCCCAAATGCTGATCTCTCCTCCTGAGGCAGGACATTATCATCTCCCAAGAAATCAGGCTTTAGAGTAACTCAATCCAGAAGAAGAGCCAACATGTCTCGTTGTTTTGTTGTTGTTGTTTGGCGGCTGGCTGGTATGGAGATCCCAACTCTTGACCTTGGTGTTATAACACTGTGCTCTAACCAACTGAGCTAACTGGCCAGCCCAGAAGAGCCAATATGGACATTGGAGTTCCAGAACTTTCCATCTGATGGAACTGAAGGACCAAGAAAGGGGTCAGGTGCAGAGAGGAGTTCTGTTCCCGCTCTGCCATGATAAGGTGTGTGGATCTTGGCATCCATTTTTTTAATT
The DNA here is from genome assembly GCF_000696425.1 of Galeopterus variegatus. Lineage (NCBI taxonomy): Eukaryota > Metazoa > Chordata > Mammalia > Dermoptera > Cynocephalidae > Galeopterus > Galeopterus variegatus. The sequence goes on along the minus strand of NW_007733748.1, from coordinate 10,803 downwards.
GACTAAGAAAAATTGTATATATTTATTGTGTACAACATGATGTTCTGAGATACATACACATCGTGGAATGGCTAAACCAAGCTATTTAACATATACATTACCCCACATACTTATTTTTGTGTGGTGAAAACACTTAAAATCTACTCTCTTAGCAATTTTCAAGTATACAACATAGTGGTATTAACTGTGATCACCATGATTCAAATAGATCTCTTGAACTTACCCCTCTTTGGCCTCCATTTTAAAATGAGAGTGTTATATTAAAGAGGAACTGAGGTCCCTCCCAGGGATAGAATTTAGGTACACAAGAAGAAATTATACAGTAATCCCTAAAAGTATTTTTAAATCATCATTAAAACTTTCTTTATGCAATAATGACTCAAGACTAAAATGAGCATCATTTTGCCTATTATTGTAATAGTCTAATTAAAAAGCAAATAATGCCATGTGTAACAAAATCATCAGTGCTAAGCGGCCCAACTGGTCTGGGCATAGTGGGCAAGATGAGCCAGACCCAGTGGGGAGAGGAAAGGAGCCAGGTGCAGGAGAGGATAACTGGAGCCTCCATCAACCCGCACAGCTGGACTCACAGATGTGACAGCAGCCCTGAGGCCGAGGGGTTCCCACCTTGTCAGCCTTGAACTGCTTGGGCAAATCACTAGCCCTTCGTGCCCACCAAAGACTACCTCCCTAAATCAGTGAAAACTTTGGTGCTACTATCAATTAAAAAAAAAAATTAGGAATGCCTGATGACTGCAATTTTAGAATGTTTGGAAAAGATGTAATTACAGCTCCATGATTTTTGAGTAATATCCAGCTGTAGTGGAGCAGAGATTAACAT
>NW_007733748.1:7954-9866 GCF_000696425.1 Galeopterus variegatus | reverse complement strand
TAATGGTTTTACCCAATGCAATTAGATAAGCAAAATCAATTAGAGGGATTAAAATTGGAAGAAAATAAAATGGTCTTTATTTGTAAGTGATTTGATTGTGTATCTGTAAAACACTAGATAATCAATGATAAAACCAACACAAATAATAAAATAATTCACTAAGGCAGCAGGATATAAAATTAACATACAGAAATCAATAGCTTTCACATACACAAATAATAACCGGTTAGAAGATGTAATTTCATTTACAATAGCAACAAAGATAAAATACTTTGAAAAATAAGAGCAATAGAAATCAAAATGACACTGAGACCCCATTTTTCAACTATCAGTTTGGCAAAAATTTAAAAGTATTATGCCTCACTCTGTTGACAAGACTATGAGAAAACAGGCACTCTCTTATACTGGTGGTGGGAATGAAAATTGGTTGAACCGCTTGGGAATTTTTCAATATGTAATGAAATTACATAAGCATTTACCTTTTGACTCAATAATCCCACTTCTCGGAATCTGCACTGAAGTTACCCCTCCAACAATACAAAAATGCATATACTTAAGTCCATTGCAGCACTGTTTGCCATTGCAAACTACTGGAAACAACCTATGTCTTAGTCCAGTTGGGCTGCTATAAAAAAATACCATAGACTGGTTGGCCTATTAAACAATAGAAATTTATTTCTCACAGTTCTGGATGCTGGGAAGTCCAGGGTCAAGGCAGATTTGATGTCTCATGAGGGTCTGCTTCCTGGTTCACAGACAGCACCTTCTGGCTGTGTCCTCACATAGTAGAAGTGGGGTGAGGGAGCTCTCTGGGGTCTCTTTTATAAGGGCACTTAACAGACCACTCTCAGGACAAGCAGATCAAGTGAACTAAACTATGTAAATAAAAGACCTAAACAATACAATCAATATGGTAGACCTTAGTGATATATGTTGAATTTTAACCCTGATAATAGAAAATACATCTTCTCAAGCAAACATGGAAAATTTACAAGAATTGATCGCAGGTCACGAAGAAAACATAAAGTTCCATAAAGTAGAAATATTAAAAATAATACTCTCTAGTCACAATGCAATAAAAGTAGAAATTATTAAGAAATTTTATAAAAGGTCTTTCCATCTAGACATTTTTAACTTTTTATTAAACAAGACTTGGGTAAAGGGGGAAATACTCATACACACACACACATATATATGAGAGGTCTTCAAAAAGTTCATGGAAGTGTTTGTATTATCTTTTAATCCCATTTTTCCATGAACTTTTCGAAGTACCCTCATATATCCTGAAGTCAGCATCTTATTTAATGAGGACCCACTAGAGGCATTTCTACTAAGGTTGCCATAACAAATTACCACAAACTGGCTGGTTTAAACAACAGAAATGTATTGTGTCATGGTTCTGGAGGCCAGAACCTGGAATCAGTTGTCACCAGGATTGGTTCCTTCTGGAGACTGCAAGAGAGAATGTGTTCCCTGCCTCTCTCCCAGCTTCTGATGGTTTGCTGGCAGTCTTTCGTGCTCTTTCCTTGTAGATATACCACCCCAATCTCTGCCTTCATGTTCACAGGACATTCTCCCTGTGTGCATGTCTGTCTTCAAATTTCCCCTTTTTATAAGCACACCAGGCATCTTGGATTAGGTTCCCACACTGCTCCGATATGATCTCATCTTAACTGATTATAACTGCAATGACCCTATTTCCAAATAAGGTCACATTCTGAGGGACTGAAGGTTAAGACTTCAACATATGAATGGGTTGGGGGTAGGCACAATTCAGCTGTTACAGGTTAACCACTATTGCACTGCTATTCAACATTGTATTAATGGTTTTACCCAATGCAATTAGATAAGCAAAATCAATTAGAGGGATTAAAATTGGAAGAAAATAAAATGGTCTTTATTTGTAAGTGAT
>NW_007733748.1:2788-6968 GCF_000696425.1 Galeopterus variegatus | reverse complement strand
TTTCTTTCTTTAATAAAGCTTGAACAGTACCCGGCATCTCGGCTCACTTTCTTTCAGTTTCTAGAACCATTCTCCACTAAAAGGAATCAGGGCTCCTTGGAGAAATGGCTGGTTACAGGGCTGGGGCAGGGAATGTACAATATGAAACATCTTCTTTCAGAAAGCAGTATGTGCTCAAAGAATGCTGAGGACATATCAAAAGGACACAGGAGTCATTTTGAGAGGACTCCCACTCACCTGATAACCAAAAACTCTGCTCTGACCAGGTCAGCTAAATCGTAGTGCCTTGGGAGATCTGGGATAAGTCAGAAGTCATGTCCACCTGTCCTGGAAAATGTTATCATAAGACCATTTTACTTATAAGCAGCCATAATGGCATCAGAAAGCCATAAAGTAACCTGTAATACTACTTATCACTCTTACTCTAGATCCCTGCATGTAGGATATAACCTGGTAACAATCTCAAGTCTATATGTCATGTACAACTGATAGAAAGCTTGATGAAGTAATTAGGCAGTCTTCCTTCTCTCTCTCTCCCCTTTGACCCTTCTCCCTTCTTGCGATTATAAAATGCTAAGCTCTGCTGGCCCTCTTTGAAACACATTTTTCAGGGCTACCTGATCTATGTGTCTCCACAGATGCAATCGTCATATTGGCTCAATAAATCCTTGCTATATGTATTTGGCCCAAATTTCTTTTTAGGTCAACACACCTAATGTAGGGCAAGTACAGCATTGAAATAAATTGTAGTAAAGAATCACAATCCACTGAATAGCATAAGAATTCATGGATCCATGCTAATATAAATCAATCAATAAATATATAAATGGAGGAGGGGAGGAAAGCTCTTCCTAAGAGTAGAATTGACACTGGCCCAGGTTCTTGGGTCTCAATGTCATAGAAATGAACAAAGCACACAGCAGTATGACAAGAAAGATGCTTTATTAAAAGGAGACAGACTTATGCATAAGGGAGGCAGTGGTAGAGAAAGCATGTCCCTGAGGGAAGTTGGGGAAGGGTGTTTAAAGGCAAGCAGTTCCTCAATTGACATCAGCATCTTCCTTTGATGATTTCTGGTACTTTTATGGTGATCGTGAGGTAGGTTGGTTCCAGGAGCATCTGGAGTGATAACTCCTAAAGGGGTCTTAAAGTTAAGCTGCAACTTAGTCTTTATGGTTATGAGAGAGGAGCAAAATATGGGTACATAATGATAAGTTTTAAATAAAGCTAACAGTTATATTTTAACAAGCCTTGGGGAAGGAGTTTTGCAACTCCATAAATATCTGTTCCTCTCTTATCTCAGTTTATTCTATCAGGGCTGTTATGCCCAACTGGTTTCTTTCAGTCATTTTTATCAGGGTCATGAGGTAATCATGCACCCTGGGGGTCTCATGACTGAGGGGCGGAAAATCACAGCTTGTAACAAAATGTCCTCTGCAGGAAAGATGGAGTCAGTCTGGTTCACAGGCCTAGCTCTATCCTGTCTTAGAGTGACAAATGACAAATGTAGGAAGAATGATGAAATTAGAGAACCACTTTATGATAACTGTTATAATAATTACTGACTCAAGCAAAAACCATCAATGGATGCTAAAATGAATGGGTCAAAATTTGAGTAGTGACAGGTATTTGCATAGTCTCCAAATATCACACACACACACACACACACACACACACACACACACACACACACACACACACGCACGCACACACACATGTATTTATTACATGAAGGAAAATAGTAACTTTACAGTGGAGAAACTCGGCGGGCACTGTCTGAGCCAAATAATCACAGTTAGCATCATCAATAATGGCAGAAATCAATATTATGTGCATTCTGATATGAGGCACTGAGAAGCACACAGCATCGCTCTGTATTTCTGACAAAAATGTGTANAGCTTTGTTTAAAACTTATTATCTACCCCATTCTTTCTTTTCCCTATAATTGTAAAGCTTAAGTTACAGATTAACATTAAGACCCCTTTAGAAGTTCCCACATGCACACAAAACTTCAAGGTGACTGCTACAATGACCCTCCTTGGATGGGGATAATGGGCAACTCCACCACCTTGGACCTACTGAGCAGGCACAAAGCCCTATCTGAGCACGTGCCCATGATGCAACCAGGAAGAACAGAACAAACCACCTCCAGAGGTGCAGAATGAGGACAGTGGCCTGCACCTTCTTGCCCCCTTTCCCTCTAAACGACCCTGAACAGCTCCCCTCAAGGGGCTAGCTTCTCTGTAGCTACCCCCCTTATGCATAAGTCTATCTCCTCTTTTAATAAAGTGTTGCTTTCTTTGTTGCTGGGTGCACTGTTCATTCCTATGGCTTTGGGGCCCAAGACCCTAATTCAGCAACACTACATTCTGTGTAAAAAAGAAAGGAGAATAAGAAATGTACATGAGTCTTATTTCTGCAGAAAGAAAGAAACCCAGGAAGGATAAACCAGAGATTGATGAAATTGGNGAATAGCATAAGAATTCATGGATCCATGCTAATATAAATCAATCAATAAATATATAAATGGGGGAGGGGAGGAAAGCTCTTCCTAAGAGTAGAATTGATACTGGCCCAGGTTCTTGGGTCTCAATGTCATAGAAATGAACAAAGCACCCAGCAGTATGATAAGAAAGATGCTTTATTAAAAGGAGACAGACTTATGCATAAGGGAGGCAGTGGTAGAGAAAGTATCTCCCCGAGGGAAGTTGGGGAAGGGTGTTTAAAGGCAAGCAGTTCCTCAATTGACATCAGCATCTTCCTTTGATGATTTCTGGTACTTTTATGGTGATCGTGAGGTAGGTTGGTTCCAGGAGCATCTGGAGTGTTAACTCCTAAAGGGGTCTTAAAGTTAAGCTGCAACTTAGTCTTTATGGTTATGAGAGAGGAGCAAAAAATGGGTACATAATGATAAGTTTTAAATAAAGCTAACAGTTATATTTTAACAAGCCTTGGGGAAGGAGTTTTGCAACTCCATAAATATCTGTTCCTCTCTTATCTCAGTTTATTCTATCAGGGCTGTTATGCCCAACTGGTTTCTTTCAGTCATTTTTATCAGGGTCATGGGGTAATCATGCACCCTGGGGGTCTCATGACTGAGGGGTGGAAAGTCACAGCTTGTAACAAAATGTCCTCTGCAGGAAAGATGGAGTCAGTCTGGTTCACAGGCCTAGCTCCATCCTGTTTTAGAGTGACAAATGACAAATGTAGGAAGAATGATGAAATTAGAGAACCACTTTTTGATAACTGTTATAATAATTACTGACTCAGGCAAAAACCATCAATGGATGCTAAAATGAATGGGTCAAAATTTGAGTAGCCACAGGTATTTGCATAGTCTCCAAATATCACACACACACACACACACACACACACACACACGCACACGCACACACGCACACGTATTTATTACATGAAGGAAAATAGTAACTTTACAGTGGAGAAACTTGGCAGGCACTGTCTGAGCCAAATAATCACAGTTAGCATCATCAATAATGGCAGAAATCAATATTATGTGCCTTCTGATATGAGGCACTGAGAAGCACACAGCATCGCTCTGTATTTCTGACAAAAATGTGTAACCTGCATCTAATTAGGAGTAAAAACATCAGACTAAAACAAATTGAGGGACATTCTACAAAATAACAGGCCTGTTCTTTGTAAAAACATAAGAGGCATGACAAAGAAAACTAGGAGACTAAGACAGGTTGAAGGAGACAACAGACACATGTCAACTGATCGCACCTCATGACCCTGGACTTTCTTTCCATATAAAGGATATTGTTGGGACAGTATGTGAAATAAGAATAAGGTCTGTAAACTAGAAAATACTATTTTAGGAAATACACATAGAAGCATTTACAGTGAAGTCAAGGGACATCATTTCTTTTTTTATTATTATTATTATTTTTTTAATTTTTATTTTGTCAATATACAAGTTGGTTATTATGGCCCATCACCAAAACCTCCCTCCCTCCTCCCTCTCCCTCCTCCCACCCAAGAATGTCCTTTCCGTTTGCTTGTTGTAACAACTTCAAAAGATTGTAGTTGTTATATCTTCTTCTCCCCCCGCCGAATTTATTTTTTGTGTGTGTATGTGAGTGAATTAATTAATTTATTTTTAGCTCCCACCAATAAGTGAGAACATGTGGTATTTCTTTTTCTCTGCCTGACTCGTTT
>NW_007733748.1:0-1788 GCF_000696425.1 Galeopterus variegatus | reverse complement strand
TCCTTTGGATATATTCCCAGCAGTGGGATAGCTGGGTCGTATGGTACATCTATCTGCAACTCTTTGACGAACCTCCATACCATTTTCCATAGAGGCTGCACCATTTTGCAGCCCCACCAACAATGTATGNTGTAATTACAGCTCCATGATTTTTGAGTAATATCCAGCTGTAGTGGAGCAGAGATTAACATAGTTAGTAAATATGAGCTTGATGGTTTTCATTTTATTACCAAGCAGCTAGCTCCTTCCAGCCTAGACAGCAGAAGCATGCTCCAGATCTGGACTGCCGTATCTGAGTCTACACTTACTGAGCAGAGGCTTTATGGTGTTACTATAGACTGTGCCGGTGCTGACTGTGCAGAGATGAATAAATCAGACAAGGGGAGCAGTCTAGTGGAATGATATGTGACGACAAATTATAACATAGTTGTAAGTTTTTAAAAGGCAACTATATGGCCAACCTTTTAACACCTGACTCTGTCAGGCAAACCAGTCCTTAGCTATTTCACCAGTAAGAGTTGGATTTCTAAGGAATGGCTCACTATAACAATAACAGTGTAGCAACCACTTTATAAAACAAAAACCACAGGAGAGATAAGGAGACATGAAACATGCTGATAATAGNCATTATGCTAATGTGGAAACTCTGCGACCAGAGTGGAGAACTGCGCCCTTGCAGAAGCAAAAGGGTTTCTGTCTAAGTCAGGAGGCTTCTCGTAAAGGGAAGTGGGGAGGAGCTTGGTGCTGGAGTGGAAGACAAGGCCGGCGGCTATTTTGTGCTTATTGTGTGCACAGTGGCGCTGCTCACGTCCAAGATCCATCAAAAGTGAGCCGAAACTCCAAAATCCATCGAATGGGAGGAAATTTTTTAATGGAATACAAACGGAACAAATAAAACTAAACCATGTTTCAAACAATAACCCTGAAGAAGGCAGAAAGAGAACTAAAGTAACTTTTGAACCCAGGAGGCTTATTTTCACAGAGGTTTGGGTTAGCAATGCTTCAACGACTTTCCGTAAGTATCAGGAAATAAACTAAAGGAAAGCAAAATATTTCAGCACAAACTGTACTTCTTTGACACATTTCAAGACAGCTATTCAGAGGGGGTGGCAACACAAGAATAGCTTAAAAGCTGCCTTTTGTGAGGGATATTTTCATCTGTACAGAGAAGTGCATTGGTGAAATTAAACTGCCAGGCTCCCAAGGAGGCCCCCATCCCTCATCTGCCATCTATTCTTTCTGAAGGCAGTTCCAGGACCACCTGATTAATTTCTATCTACATAACAAGACAGTCTTTGCCTGACTTGCTGTCCTTCCACCTGTGATGCCACCTCCCCCAGAGCTCAGATAAACTTGGCCACAGGCCATTGTTCTTGGGGCTTATTCATTTGCCCTGAAAGTCATTTACTCCTATACACCCCCATCTCCCCTCTATATAAGCTTCTGTATCCCACTGTGTTATTGGCACTCACTCTCCTGTGACTCCCCAGCATAGTCTTCTGTGCTATGCATGGTTAAATAAAATTTATTATGCCTTTTCTTCTATTAATGTGCCTTTTTGTCAGTTGTTTTTTAGTGAAACTTCAGGGGGCTAAAGGGAAGTTTACCCTTGGCCCCTACAAAACCATATATTGTGAGTGAAGTCAGCCAGGCATGTTACAAATAAAGAAAAGGGTGTTGAACTGGAATCATATATATCAGCATGGATTCATTGTTTTTTAGCTAAGAAGATGATAGATAGATAGATAGATAGATAGATAGATAGATAGATAGATAGATAGATAGATA
>NW_007733747.1:103049-105083 GCF_000696425.1 Galeopterus variegatus | reverse complement strand
GCACTGGATCTCACACACACCACTAGCGGGTTGTAAAGTGGTATAACCATTTTGCAAGACAGTCTGACAGTTTCTGAAAAAATTTAAAAATGACCTTGCCATTCTACTACTTATTTGCCCAAGAGAAACAAAAACGTATGTCCATCATGAGACTTGTACACAGACCTCATAATAGCTTTATTTGCAATAGCCAAAACGAGGGTGGGGGAGAAACCCCTAAATATCCATCGAGAGGTGAACAGATAGACAAACTGGTATTTCCATGCAGTGGAATGCTATTCAGCAATGAGGAAGGATGAATTATTGATCTATGTGACAACGTGGGTGAATCTCAAAATCACTATGCCGAGTGGAAAAAGCAGTCAAAGAAAAAATAGGGTGTGTACCATATAATTCTATTTATATAAAATACTAGAGGCATCCAACTAATCTACAGTGACGGAATGCAGATCAGAGGTTGCCTGGGGACAAGTGTGGAGGGATGGATTACAAAGGGCACAAGGAAATTTTTTGAGAAGATGGAAGTGTTCATTACGTAGATTGTGGTGATGGTTTCACATGTGCATACCTATATTAAAACGGATCTAAGCGTACATTTTAAAAATGTGCAGTTCATTTATTTCAATTATACCCAATAATGTTATAAAAATAAGAACGTGGAAAGTGAGAAAAAATAACATAATACAAAAAGTAATGAATTTATAAAACCCAACTAATATAACTTATACCCCAAATTTTAATCTTTTATTTAGTTAGCAAGCATATTTTAACACAATTTTTCAGATGTCCTGAAACAGTTTTTCATACTTATTCTACTGGTGGAGCATCAAGAGATAGTGCTATTCTTTATAAAATGTCACACCCTTTACAGAAACAGCATGAACTACTGATACGTTTTATTCTGTCATAAAAACTAAAAATACATTTCATAGCAGAAAAGTACTCTACTGAGTGTATATAACAAAATACATATCCAAGAATATGAAAGATATTAAAACCAGTATGATGCCCTGCTTTGGAGTTTAGGGTTAATATTCATTTATTATTTAGTTTTGTTGCTGTTTTCTGGTGTTCCTAGCAAATAGTAGGCTTAAAAGTATTGCTGAAAATCAAAATTGAGAATTTTTGTGCATTAATTTGTTTTTCATGAACTCAGAAGAGATTATCTGTATTTACTTATAACACTTTGATTGAACATCTACACATACAGTTTAATGATCACTGTCCCGATATAGGGAGTCCCCTGGAGGGCTAAAAATATTTACCACATCAAGCAGTAACTGAACAAGATATTTATGACACTGCCAAACACATTTAAAAGGTAACAAGTCTACAATCAAATTATCTGCCTATCATAATCAACCTGAATTATCCAGGTCTGAGTTATTTTACTAATAAAGAATTTCAGTGTCTGATGGTAATGAGGTACCACAGGGACCCCATGAACTCATTAACAATGAGTAATCCTGAATAAAAGGATCTGAAAATTCTTATCAGACAGGGATTCAAAGAGAAAGACAGGCATATTAGCCACAATGCCGGCCACTACCTCACCGCAGCTCACTGTCTGAGTACCCATTGCATTTATGGGTTAAGACAAACATCATACAAATATGAAACAAACTCCACCGTCTTCCCCTGTCCCCAACAAAATCGTAGAATAACTGTTATGGTGGACTAAGGGGTACAAAAGTATGCTGTCTACCCCATGTGAATCACCGTGCAGGATATGCATGTATCAAAACAACACACTGTACCCCACGAACATGTACAAGTAAATGTTAAGATTTTAAAAAAAATTAAAAAAAGAATACTGATGGCATAAAGTAATAATTTTTCTCCAACATTCAAGACTTTGCCCAAAAAGTATTTTACAAAGCAAAACAATCCAAAATTCCAAAATTGCTCTTAAAATACATTCTTCTTTAATCAATTAAATCACCCTGAATTGATGCTATGCTGCTGTATTTTCCAAACATGTCTGATATTATGAATCACCTGGGATGCTTGCTAAACATACAGATTCTTGGACAT
>NW_007733747.1:98809-102347 GCF_000696425.1 Galeopterus variegatus | reverse complement strand
ATAAGAACCCCAAGAGACTCTTAGTCTGGGGACTGGAAGTCTGCAAAGCACTGCTCTAATACGGGGATATTTTGACATTAACGCTTGTTTAAAAGAGAATCAGAGTGGAAAATAAATACTTCGGGAATTTGTTCAGAGAGTCGCAGCCCCAGAATCTTTCTGGATATTGTCAACTCCTATAACAACTTCAGAGGCAAATATTATATTAATAGTTGGATAAATCGAGGCCAAAGTGCCTTACCTTGCCCTAGTCCTTCAGTAATACCAAAACTATCATAGAGTGTTATATCTGATAGATGGCCTCATTGATATTTACCACCTTCAACATAAATCAGTTTTTATTACTAACTGGGCCACAACAAAGAAAGTCTGTAGTCTGAAAGGGCTGTTAGTGTTACGCAGGAGGAAGGCCATGAGAAGTGGTGTTATAACCCTGGTTTCAAATCCAGGTGCAACTATCCTCTGTGGAACTCTAAGTCAAAGTATCCTTTTTACCTGTTTCCATCTTGTACTGTTGTTGGGAGGGCTACATAATTTAAAACAAACAAGGGAGATGAATACACAGCAGGAAATTCATAAATTTGTTTTTTCCTTTGTAATTTGTTTTTGTATCTTCTAAGTTTCTTCTGTAATTGCTCACCTGTAAGCTTAATGATTGTTTTGTAAAATTTTCTAGTTGCCTGTATATTGCAATTCAGCTTTTGTAAGAGAAGTAAATAATTAAAGGAAAAAAAAGAAGAAATTGTCTAATTCCACATTTTCCTTTACTTTCATCTCTGCTGGTGGAAACCAGCAGTCTTATAACTTATGTCTGAAAATGATTACAAACAATAATTTGGAAAAATGTAGTAACAAGAAGTAACTCGAGGTAATAGAAAACCATTAATTTTAAAATAAAGTTGAACTCTTCCAAAACTAGAGAACATTGCTAAGGGCAATATACAAACGATTTTTTTTTTTTTTAACAGTACTAAAACCACTTGAAAAGCCAACATTTCAATTTAGCCTTTTAGACAGCTTTCTAACATCAACATATTAAGTAGTCAAATGGCATTTATTCTGGAGATCAAATGTTAAGAGCATCAGATTTCATTTGTAAGAATGCCCATGAAAACCACTTTTATAAAAATAGATCTAATTCTGTGTGCTGAACAGAAGCCTACCATATTAGAAAGATATGGCCATGAAATATGCCCATTTAACACTATCTGCCAATTACTACATATAAAAAGTAATTAAGAAAGGTTCATATTATGAACAGTCTCCTTCCGCTCTCTGTGGTTTGGGCTTTCTCATCTTGAAGCTGGTGAAAAACTCTGGAAAACATTAGCACTTATTTTAGGAAATAGAATAGTTAGAGTTTCATTTAGAAGAAAATCTGTAAATAATAATTTGATGTCTCGTATATAGATATTAAAATTCACCATAAAAAATCCAAGAGAAGGGAAGTGGTGATTAACAAATATTCTGCCAATAACCTGTGTAATTTTTGTAAGAGAAGTAAATAATTAAAGGAAAAAAAAGAAGAAATTGTCTAATTCCACATTTTCCTTTACTTTCATCTCTGCTGGTGGAAACCAGCAGTCTTATAACTTATGTCTGAAAATGATTACAAACAATAATTTGGAAAAATGTAGTAACAAGAAGTAACTCGAGGTAATAGAAAACCATTAATTTTAAAATAAAGTTGAACTCTTCCAAAACTAGAGAACATTGCTAAGGGCAATATACAAACGATTTTTTTTTTTTTTAACAGTACTAAAACCACTTGAAAAGCCAACATTTCAATTTAGCCTTTTAGACAGCTTTCTAACATCAACATATTAAGTAGTCAAATGGCATTTATTCTGGAGATCAAAATGTTAAGAGCATCAGATTTCATTTGTAAGAATGCCCATGAAAACCACTTTTATAAAAATAGATCTAATTCTGTGTGCTGAACAGAAGCCTACCATATTAGAAAGATATGGCCATGAAATATGCCTATTTAACACTATCTGCCAATTACTACATATAAAAAGTAATTAAGAAAGGTTCATATTATGAACAGTCTCCTTCCGCTCTCTGTGGTTTGGGCTTTCTCATCTTGAAGCTGGTGAAAAACTCTGGAAAACATTAGCACTTATTTTAGGAAATAGAATAGTTAGAGTTTCATTTAGAAGAAAATCTGTAAATAATAATTTGATGTCTCATATATAGATATTAAAATTCACCATAAAAAATCCAAGAGAAGGGAAGTGGTGATTAACAAATATTCTGCCAATAACCTGTGTAATCCAGGGCAAATCCCTAACCTCTTATGCCTCGGTTTCCTTCTCTGTAAGATGTGAATAATGTCGCTACCTACTTCATAGGGTTGTTGGGAGGTTGAGATGGGTGAATAGTGTTTGCACCATACATGCTCTGAAAATATATATCAATCATTATTAGTGTAGTTGGAGTCACACTGAATAGTCAGAACTCACGGGGCACTGTCACACCGTAGTGTTGTGTGTCACTGATCAGCAGCTTTCGTTTCAGTTCATTCAGCCCTACGCCTACAGGACCTGAAAAACAGTATAACAGAAATTCATTACCAAACAAAGCATCATATCAACATTTCTATAACGGGCATAAATCCATAAGACAGACTAAGAACGTGGATGCAAACTTGCATTCCAAGTAAAGAAGTTATCCCTGCTTAAGCTGGACAGAAGAAAAAGCGAAGATTTATTTTGTTGCTTTTTTACTTTTTAAATTTAAATCCTCACCTTTTGGCAAAAATGTTAGAAATATTTTAATATTCAAATATTTTATTTATTAGAATATTTATAAACATTCTAATATTTTAGTTAGAAATACGTTTTAAATGAAACATATTCAAGAGTATCTGAGCACATTACTAAGCAATGGTACCCACAAGAGCCTAAAAAAATATGTGCATCTAAAAAAATTGGATTGCACACTCCAGATAGTGATAATTTCAATTTTAAATGTTTTAAATCTTAAGAAAAAATATCCCTGATTTTATTTTGGATGAAAATTTAATTATGCAATTTAAATTTATAAAACCATTGACTGCATTTACATTTGTGAAGATCCTCTTCTATATACTACATATTTTCAGTTGGTCCTTGAGTATTTGAAAACTTGCATAGTGTTTCAATTAAAAAAAAAGATTTAAATATTAAAAGAAAAAAAAAAACTATGAGAGGAAAAGAATGACCAAACTCACTCATAAACACGTATATGTATGTATGTATGTATGTATACAGCAAAACAAAGGTAGAACTTCATTTTTTTTTTTGGCCGGTAAGGGGATCGCAACCCTTGGCATGGTGTGGTCTGCACCACGCTCAGCAGTGAGGCCATCCCTATATAGGATCCGAACCTGTGGCTTCGGAGCTACCTGTGCTGCACTCTCCCAAGTGAGCCACGGGGCCGGCCGAACTTCATTTTTATTATAGAGTTCTCTTTTACCACCATAGAAAGTTGTAATGGATTATATTGAAGTCTTACACTAAAAAATTTATTTTACATATCCTTTTACATAAAATGG
>NW_007733747.1:96970-97923 GCF_000696425.1 Galeopterus variegatus | reverse complement strand
TGGATTATATTGAAGTCTTACACTAAAAAATTTATTTTACATATCCTTTTACATAAAATGGCATTTTTGTCAAGTAAAAAAAAAAACTTGCATAGACCTCACACATTTAAATCAACCAGTGCACACATACTGTACACCTACAGTGGGCAGTACATATAGTGAACATGCTATGGACAATAACAGATGATAGAAGGACTCTGCTTTCAAAGAAAGTAACTGGTTGATTAAGAGATTGGAGCTAAAAACAAAAAACCAAAAAGCGGTTTCAAATATAAGTCCGAAATCAAAAGGCAGAGGGCACAGCCCCAAATGGCCAGCACTCCTTTTCCATCTAAAAGATAAGGGACCAAAGAATTATGATTTGTAATGATGAACATGCTAACTGCATTGATTTGATCATCACATACTATACACAAATACTGACAGTCAACTGTGTACCCCATAAATATGTATAATCAATTATGTTTCAATTCAAAAAATAAATTAAAAAAATAAAATAAATTTCCTGAGACTGAGGCGGGGGAAAAAAAGCTTCTGACAATTCTGCCATCTGGTCTATTTAATGACAGTGCAGAGGGCAGAACACAAGAGCTTGAGGGCCAGAATGCCCTGAGTTAGTTTCCATCTTCATGAACTCTCGTTTGGTGATACTAGACAAGTTAAAGTCATCGAGCCTGATTAGATTTCGGTCTAATTCTAAAGTGGTAATGCTCTCTTTCTTGGGACAGAATCCAGGTACTTGACTGTTCATTCCCTTGCCTACCACTTCTTCCAACCCGGGTGGGTCACAGGCAGCTCTGAAAAGAATGAGGCTGTATTAAAGGCAATGAAGAACGTACAGGTGGAGAAGGCAGAGCAGGATGGGCATTCTGGATGGAAGGAAAAGTTGGGTATCATGCCTTCCTTGTTCAAATGCCACTTCTAAGGACCCTCACCCATGTATGAAACACCTG
>NW_007733747.1:85162-96307 GCF_000696425.1 Galeopterus variegatus | reverse complement strand
CTACCACTTCTTCCAACCCGGGTGGGTCACAGGCAGCTCTGAAAAGAATGAGGCTGTATTACAGGCAATGAAGAACGTACAGGTGGAGAAGGCAGAGCAGGACGGGCATTCTGGATGGAAGGAAAAGTTGGGTATCATGCCTTCCTTGTTCAAATGCCACTTCTAAGGACCCTCACCCACGTATGAAACACCTGTCCCCAGTGGCCATTCACTACCCTTCTGTCCTTCCCCACACTGCTGCCCAGTCCCAATTCCCTGGCAACTTCCCCCATTCTCTAAGACAGTGGCTCTCAACTCTCCCTTTTGTAATAAATACTCCATAATATCCCATTTATATCCCCAAATGGAATTCATCGCTGATATACCTCACTAACACATACAAGTTCCCCTTCAAATTAATACGCTGCCCTAACTGTAATGTATGAAAGAAATGTAATTTGTAATAAAGCAATATGTATTTCAATATGCAAATACCTGGCTAGAGCAGAAAACCTAACTCAGATGTTTGCACCTACTTATTTATAATAAGTAGTTTGGATTTGAAAGATCAGGAGCCATTCTGTATGAGAAAGTACAGGAAAATGAACACCCAAACATAATCAGAATAAGACCTAGCATTTGGATAGAAACCACAGATCAGACCTACTTGAATGTGATAGGGAAAGGGGAAACAGTCTTAACTGACAAGAGGACAACGCGTCAAGACTGCCCATGTGAAGAGAGTAATGTGAACGACCTGGGCTTTACCTGTAAGAATAGTGTAACAATACTTCCCTAGGGGATGGGACAGTGCTTTATGACACAGGAGGCAGCTCTCTTATCTAGAAACCCTGCCACATGTTGAGTCCTGAGTTCAGTCCCTGAATGTCGACCACGACATTTGGAAGTCACGTGAGACGCAGGTCAGATCTTTGTTCTGTGGAAATGTCAAGTCTACACCCCTGGTCCCCTCAGCTATTTTGACATTTAAAAAAAAAAGTGCCCTCATGCATGTCCCTATGCTCCCTGGTGACAGTACTTCCCCTGTCGAGAGCCACTAACCTAAGACTTTGGCACCTGGCTCTTGTCAGTCCTTGCACCTCAACTCCTGCCACCATCGTGGGCAATGTCAAACATCCATGTGACATACCCTTTGAAATGTTAGCCTCTTACTTCCTCATCTCTGGTGACCTTCCTCTCAACTTCACTTCAACCACCAACTGGGCACACCTGGACTTGGCCATCACTGGGCACTGTTTCATTACTAAAATATTAAATCCAAACTCCCCAGTATGATGTCAATCTGTTATCCTTTCTGATTTCTCACTTGATTATTCCTCCAACACCTATGACCTTAAGGATCTCTAATGCCTTTCTTTCTTTTTTTATTTTTTATTTTATTTTTTTGTCTTTTTTGTGACTGGTAAGGGGATTGCAACCCTTGGCTTGGTGTCACCCGCACTGCGCTCAGCCAGTGAGCGCACTGGCCATCCCTATATAGGATCCAAACCCGCAGTGGGAGCGCTGCTGCGCATCCAAGCACCACCCTCTCCCGAGTGCGCCACGGGGCCAGTCCTCTTTCTTTTTTAAAAAAAATCTAATAGCCCTTCATGTCTTCACTTCCATAGGCCACCCTGCTTCCACTATTTTGCTAATATCTTCAACTCTCCTATGCACGGTCCTTTCAGCACATTTGCCAAGGAACCTCTCCATCCCCCCATCTGAGACCGCTCCAGTGGTCCTTCAACATACTCACACCTGGACTACTGAGTGCAGAAAACCCACACAACCCCGGAGGCGGTGAGACCATACATTCGTGGTCTCCACATGTAAACTAGGACCTGCGTGCTCTCCAGCAACTAGTCCATCTTCTCCTCCTCAGTTGAATTTCTCAGATCCCCATAGTGGCAATTTCTCCATGCCCCTCTCTACTCACACCTGGAGTCTCCCTGTCACTTCTCTCTTACATACCCCTATAAGCAAATGCCAATGGCTGCCAATTTTGCCTCCTAAATGTCCTTCAGATCTGATTCCCCACTGCCACTGCTGCCACCCAAGTGCATGACACCACTGCTTTTGCCTCCTCTCCTGGAACAGCCTCCTAATGGCTGCCCACACCTGCCTGTCAGCCACCTTAACCCATCATCACCCAATGGCCAGAGAGGTCTTTTCAAGTTATTCGTTAACTACATATGCATAATATTCCCAGATATGTAGTTTCCAGTGGTGCTTCCAAAAAAGATAATAATCTTTACATGATCTATCTGCATGATCTAACCCCTGCCTGTCCTCCTGCCCTGAAGCATTTACCTAAGCTCTCCCCTTTACCTGAAGCACCAGTAATTGTGATGTGTCCTTCAGAGCTTGGCTCAAACAGCGCCGCCTCAAGAAAGCCTCTCCTGACCCTCCAGATCATGTGCCCCATTCTTACATTCTCAGAGCATCCTATACCTCTCCTTCATGATATTTAAAAGTCATAATCAGGGCCGACCCCGTGGCTCACTCGGGAGAGTGTGGCGCTGGGAGCACAGCGGCACTCCTGCCACGGGTTCTGATCCTATATAGGGATGGCTGGTGCGCTCACTGGCTGAGCGCAGTGCGGGTGACACCAAGCCAAGGGGTGCGATCCCCCTACTGGTTACACACACACACACACACACACACAAAAAGTCATAATCAAACAACTGGATTATACATTGTTTAATGGCTTGTCTCTCCCACCAGACAGAGGCACCATGGGGGCAGGAATCATTTCAGGTTGTTTAGCATGCCCATGAAGTAAGTCCTTAGTAAACATCTGCTGAATGAATAAATAAAACCATCACCACCTCATGCTCAGCAGAAGACATCAAATACTTCAGAGGACACAGAAGCCAGCATGTGGAAATGTCGTCAATGTCCTTCCTAGAAACTGATGCATCTAGATGCATCCAGACCACCCTTTACCCTTTCTGCCAGTCATATACTCTCACACCTTCTCTTAGAGATCTCTCTTGCTTCTAGCTCCTTTCCATCAGCAACTAAAATTAAGAAAGCCTCTCCCACCTTAAAACAACAAGAACAACAAACTCCACACTGCCCTGGCCCCAAAGCTCTTCTCCAGTGACTGCTCACTTCTCCCTTTACCATCCTGCTTCAGAGCTCTGTAATTTTTCACCAGCACCTCTCAGACTTTCT
Source organism: Galeopterus variegatus (assembly GCF_000696425.1). NCBI lineage: Eukaryota > Metazoa > Chordata > Mammalia > Dermoptera > Cynocephalidae > Galeopterus > Galeopterus variegatus. The sequence continues at coordinate 93,151 of NW_007733747.1, read as the reverse complement.
CTGCTGATGAGATTCAAATGTAGACTCACTGACGGGTTTATGTAGATTGCATGTTGTGAGCTACACTTGTATCCTAATTCTGGATACTCCTCCTTGGTGTTGTACACTCCAGCTACACGAAATCTCTCCCACTTCCCGAAGTGCACTGGCCGTCTTCAGTTTCATGTCGTAATCACATGCTGCTTGCTTTTCTAAGAATGCTCTCGTCTTCTTATCACTTGGCTAATTCTTGCTTGTTGTTCAGGATTCTGCTTAGATACACTGTAAGGGAGTCTTCCCTGACTCTCTAAACTTGAGTCAGTGGGTACTGAGTTCATGTGTCTCCTGTGCTCCCACTTCAGAGGTCTTCCACAGTGTTGTATCTGCCTGCTCACCTGTCTTGATCCTCTAACAGACTGTGACCTTGTTCACCAATTGTTTATCTAGCTGGCAAATTGTGGGTACTCGTTAGATTATTAAATTACACTCAATAATTATGTTATTATAGAGGTAAACTTTTTTGAATGAACCAGAAGAATGGGAGTTAAAGGTTAAAAGCATTTGCATCAAGAATGCCTGGATACAATGATTAGGTCATGTGCTCAAGGTCACTAACAGAAGTTGGTAGAGCTCCCATTTATGATCAAGTTTTGGCTGTTTTTATCTTAAGATAATGAGCAGCAGAGGGGAAAGTGATGAATTCATTCCAGATACTGTGAGTTTAAGGGATGGAAATCTAGCTTCCTAAACTAATATGAGGACTGCAATGTAACAGAGAGGTCAGGGTTAAGGCGCTGATGTGAATGTTCACGTCAAGATAAAACCTGAGACTAGGGACAGGTGAGAACTCTGAAGGAGAGGAAGAGAGGGACAGGCACTGAATAATTGTTGATGATATGCCAGGCGCCATGTGGGGGCTTATGTATTTTATCCACTGTGAAGACACAAAAGTACCCAAGGTAAGTTCTAAAACTTACTCTTTACGATATATAAAAAACAAACAAGGAAACCTGATGGTATTACAGTGGAGTTACCTTCTATGTACAGATGAAGCAGCCCCAATTACACATGCTCAAAACAAAACAAAACAAAACACTAAAGCACACACAGAGGCACTTAAGACTAAAGGAAATGATGTGAATTCACTATTTCTTTAATAGGTCTCAGCTCCCGAGTGCTTCCCAGAGTGTGACATACTTTGCTGAGTTAGGGTCTGGCATTTTCATCTACTACCCAAGCCAAAAAACCAGAATGGTTTATTTCAACACTGGAGGGAACAAAAAAAACCCCAAAACAAAAAAACTGGTGTATTTAAATTAGGGGGAAAAAGTATGCCATCTCCAATGCAATACCCTCAAATTCTGACTATAGTCAATAATCCTGGCCTATGTGACAACCTTAGGATCTAACCCTTACAAAGAGCTCACTTCACCACACACTCATGTAGTATGACAAGAATGCTCAGTGGCAAACACTTTCATTTGAAAGTTTTTCCCTAGATGAGGTTATTCTAGATCATTATCTTCAAAGGCATCCTCACAAAAAGATTAAAATAGGGACATAATTTCAGTTATTCTTATTACAGGGTTTCCCAACAGGCTTAAAAACAGCCTTTCCCCCATCAGGCCCTTGGGTCACTTCTGCCATCCACACTGGGGAGTTCTAGAGTTTGTCCTTGACATTAAAAGACCATGACTTAGATCCACGCTCCTGTCCTATGCCCTCCCTCTGTGGTCAGGCATAAGTTCACAACACTTTAAGTTGGCTGGTTTGTATTTAGCACCTAAAATCTATTTACATTGTAGGCAACTTAGGGATGAGTCAGGTTCATTCATATGCCTCTGCAACAGGATAATTCATTGCCCCCTCCAATATGTAAATTTTTTACAATGGATATATACATCATATGTACATATATAAACAGACTACTCTTAGTGTGTTTTCAATTGTGCTTGCTAATGATAAAGTGAAGCAGAGAAGAGAATCTAAACAGCCCACTTTAAATGACAGACATAGGCTTTGTGATAAGGATGATGAGGACAAGGTGAGGTGTTTTTATGTGGCAGGCACGTGTCACATGGTTTACCAACACCCTTACTAATCCTCAAACCATCCCTGCAAGAAAGGTATCATTACCTCATTTTACAGATGAGAAAACTGAGACAATGAAAGGTTGGGTTATCTCTCAAAGGTCACACATCTGGAATGTGGCTTAGCTGGTATTCAAAGGCTATCTGTCCCACTCAAAAGCCTGCATTCCTTCCACTCTACCTACGATCTTATCAAAAGAATGCCGATAAAACACATCAAACACCAGATGCTCAGCTGTCTGTTTAGGCTGTGATCTGCAACTTCGTGGATTCTTTCACCCCATTCCAAGTTGTCCCTCACTTTAGACAGTGATGACTATCTGTACTTGTGGCACAGGCAGAGACTCTAGCTACGAAAAGTGGCAGAAGTCAGATATGGTGATCTCAGAACTCATTCTGTGCAGAACCTCTGAGAAGTCTAAGACGGTGTGCATACCAGGCCCGGGCAACGTACACGGGGGCATATCTGTTAGAATTCTTGATTCCAGACTAAGGAAAATCAAATGGTGCTATGTAAGTATAAGCCAAAAAAGCACATTAAGAATTATTTTGGAGTTTATTCATTGGGAATTCAGGCACTGAACTAAAATCTATGTGCTTACTAGCTTTCTAAAGAAAATAAAAGGAGGTTTTTAGTCAAACTAGAATTGTAGTATTTATCTATTTCATTTTAAAAACATCTCACCAGAATTTATAAAATCATGTTGGGAAGAAAGAACACAGCCATGTGTATCAATCCTGTCAGTTGAAGTTCTTGGAAAAAAATGTGTCAATTGGATAAGTAAGATAAAGAGAAAGACATACTACTTTAAATTGCTTTTTATGTTTTTTCAGCTTTATTGAGCCATGACCGACAGATAAAAATTGTATATATTCAAGGTGTACAATGAGATGTTTTGATATATATATATATTTTTTAAAGATGACCGGTAAGGGGATCTCAACCCTTGGCTTGGTGTTGTCAGCACCACGCTCAGCCAGTGAGCAAACCGGCCATCCCATATATGGGATCCGAACCCGTGGCCTTGGTGTTATCAACACCACACTCTACCGAGTGAGCCACGGGCCAGCCCGCTATTTTTATATATTGTGAAATGATTAACACAATGAACACATCCATCATCTCACATAGGTATCATTTTTGGGGGTGTGGTGAGAATACTTAAGATCTACTCTCAGAAAATTTTAAGTGTACATTATTATTATTATTATTATTATTGGTATTATTTTATTTATTGGCAAGTTAGCTCAGTTGGTTAGAGCATGGTATTATAACACCAAGGTCAAGGGTTTGGATCCCCTCACCAGCCAGCTGCCAAAAAAAAAGAAAGAAAAAATAAAGCCAAAAGAAAATATATGTGACTTAAAAAAATAATTTGGCTTTCTATGTATTCAATTAGTAACTCCTTATGTAGAGTAGGCAAATGTGTTGTGTGTGATTTTTAAAAAAGGTTCAATCATTTTAGCCAAAGAAATACAGCCCATTTAAGGTGTCAATGAAATAATGCTGGAAAAGTTTTTATTTAAAATTTTACATTAAAAAAAAGTTACTGTTGATCAATGACATGCAAAGATTCCTTTATTTTCATCTTAAAAAGAAAGGTTAAAATATTTGCATGCAAATAATCAGCTTTCATTTATACATAAGGAGAATCTAGACACCTTTTCCGCAAATGACCCCTAAATTGGTTGACATTATTGCCTCATTACCCATGTAATTATGAGAGGCTGGGTTTTTCATTATTTGCTCAGATTTTCTTTTTATTGCACAAATATGTTTAAATGCTTATGTAAAATAAGAAATATGTTTTTATTAGAATGCTAGCACAGTATACTTTCAAAATTATTTGATAGTTGATGAATAAAAGTTATTCATTCTGTAAACATGGTCCCAACACATCTATTTTCTGAATCTGAAACAGACATATACAACCAAAAAAACCAAAAAAAGCTAAATGAGTAGAGAAAGCTTTGAGGCAATAAAACCAGTGCCTAGAGTAGCACTTCGGAACTCTAAGTGCACTGAAGAAATCCTTTAAAATATCAGTATGATGTTCCTATACTAATAAAAATAGTTTATGGCCAGGTTCTAAGGCAATGTACTTTGAAGTTTCAACCAACTATTTATGTGTTAGTGCAGATCCTGAGTGAAAGAATAAATATTTACTAGAACAGCAATAATGTATTTCTATTGTAAAAATAATTTCATTAAAATCAATGAAATGTGGTATATATATGCATGTGTATGTGTGTATATATATATTAAAGATATATATATCGACACATGTAGTCTACAAAGAATGAGCATAAAGTAATTTTTATTTGCAAACATTCAGCAAGGAATTTAGGTGTAGTTTTTATAAAGGCTGATGAGTATCGAATTGAATTTAATAATTTAAGTATAGATGGGGGGTATCTTATACATGAAAGAACAATCATACTGAAGATTATAAATGGGTGGCACCTTTTACATGAAAGAACAATCATGCTGAAGTGTTAATCTGTTGAGAAACAAACTCCACGAAAAGAAAAATACAGGTAGGTAGAAATTAGCCAAATTAGTTTTGATACACTACATACTCATGTAACAGTCATAATGTATTAATGATAAAACCCATCCTTAATATTTGGATTTATGTCCAATATTAAATTATATGTTAGAGAGAAATTTGTTGCTCTGACCAGCCAAATTAGTTTTGATACACTACATACTCATGTAACAGTCATAATGTATTAATGATAAAATCCATCCTTAATATTTGGATTTATGTCCAATATTAAATTATATGTTAGAGAGAAATTTGTTGTTCTGACTAAGTACTATTCACTTTTGTTACTGATCTTTGAACATCTTGGCGCAAAAATAAAAATGGCACATTGAGTGGAAAGCTACTGACACAGATGCAGCTTTTACTTTGTGTTCACTTCCAGTGTACCTGCACTACTTAACAAGAGAATTTTTCCACATTTCCCCGCAGACATTTTTATGGTATTGGCCAGACTTGTTACTCTTACTATCCAGAGAAAAATATCACAATTACTACAGTCTGCAATAAATATCCAAATAGCCTTTGTTACCTGAAGAAACATACTTATTCATTTGATGTATTGCAAGACAAATCAAATGAAATCTTTAGGTATCCCTTGGAACAGTCACATGTTATAAAGAGTCTACTTATCATATTGTAGGATTACTACTTTGTTGCTCTAGGCATTAAACAAACAAACAAACAAACTCAACCATGCTCTTATATTTGACCGACAATGTTAGAATGATCATACTAGTGGGTGGCTAGATTGTTGTGTTTGGGAGTGACAAATCTGTTTATAAAACTAAATTTAAACTCCCCTGGGAATCAAACGATCTGAAAAGTATAGCAACTTAGCAGTTCATAACAAGACTGACAAAGGGTGAAATTTCCTTTCCTCTGTTACTTCCATAATGGGAGAAAAACATTCAGGAAGCACTGATTTGTATGCTAATATCAAAGAAAAGGAAAAAAAGAAAACTAAATGGGAATGAGAATCTTGTTGAAAGAGCATCATTTTTAACAAAGCAGCTGTTTCCTCTAGAGTTATCCAGACTGACATAAGTTCTCATCTCCTCTCTAACTCAGAGCTATGACAAAAGCGTGATAAAATCAAACGATCAAAATAAAACCATCCCTGAGTCTTAGCTAAGTAGAAGAGGGCATGGGTAACTTCCTTACTGCAGAGTCTGTTCAGAATGGGACCTTTCAGGTCCTCGTATGACCTATGACCTACTGATTCAAAATCCATCCTGTCCTGGTTGCAAACTCCCAATTCCCCTTAACTTCCTCCACTTTTACTTTCTTCTGTCCCAGTTACCAACTTCTAACAACTATACAGGTGACTTTTATTATTTATGGCTAATTTATTATGCATATACTTTCGGTCAATCTTCTGCATTAGAATGTAAATGGCATGACAGCAAAAATGTCTGTGTTGTTCATTAATGAGCCATGTGCTCAGAACAGAGCCTGGCCCAGTCAGAACTCCATAAAAATCAGCTGAATGAACAGAATTGTGTTTCATGACCAGAAATTAAGCCTGAGAATAAATATTTAAGATAGACCAAGGGCATAAAAAGCAAACTGTGATTCTAATAAAGATCATATTTACTTCTTATGCACAAGGATTATCATTTTAAATCCATCACACACTTGTAAATTTGATTATGACCTTTTGGTTTTACAGTTATCTACATAGAATCTTCCAGAGGACACTCTAATTCCTACAAGCCTTCAATCAAAGTTGAACAAAAGGTACGAGAATTCTAATAAACATATTAACATTCACATTTAGTTTTGAGTGCTGGCTTTTCCCGTGCTTTTTGTGGGAGACTTTGTGTTATGCACAGTTTTATGGGAAAATGACGAGTCTTATAAACATCTATTGATTCAAACTAGCTACAAAGCGGTGTTTAGGCAGCATGTGAGATTCAGTGCAATGGAGGGCAGAATAGTACTTCATGCTCAAACTAGAAATGTGAAATATACAGAAACAATTATTGTTAGTTCCCTCTTATGCCTCATAACCAGACTGAACAACCAAAATTGTGTGAATATCCACTGATGAATGTTTGCTCTTGTTTTGGCTTAAAAAGCTACTAGGACACTCTGTGGCTTCACACCAAAGCTTTCTCCCCGCTCCCTCCCTCAACCACACACGCATTATTTGACTTTACTACTTCACTTTTTATAAAGTCAGGTTTCACTAAAGATAAAACTTGTCATGTGGGAAAATGTACTAAATGCCTGACATTTGGTTTTAACATATGAGCGGTCTTCAAGAAGTGCATGGAAGAATTCATACTACATTTTAATTCAATTTTTCCTTGAACTTTTGGAAGTACTCTTGTACTTTTTAAATGTGGAAGGGAATTTAACAGAAAACTGTCAATGAGATGGTTTAGTGGCTAAAATATGGCTTTGGAATAATACATTTACAAAATGAAGAGAAAATTAAATATTCTGATCAAAGCTCAAAGTCCTCCATTGTCATATTTTTGCCATAGTAACAACTCGTCTAGTTTTATTTCTTAAATGTTAAACCCAAGAATAAAAATCATGTAGCATTATGGTAATAATATAGAGACAATAATACTTTGTACCTCCTCAACCTTTACCTAACAGTTCCAAGGCAAATATCATTATTCCTAACGGGTCTGAAAACACATCAGGCTCGCAGAGCACTGAGAAGCTTATATTCTTTCCATCTTCCCACACACACTCTAGGAGTCAAGGAAACATTTCCTAAGTATTTGATTTTTTACACTCATGTAAAGTAAACAGTTAATTCAGGAGCGATCCCCGATTTCTAAAACTTGTGCCCACTGCTTATCTCTTTTCAATGATAAGCTGCTAAACAGCCTAATTTGTGAGTGTTGTGAGCATTGAGGTTCAAAAATGAGCAGAAGCCTACCCAGATTTGAATATTCATGTGTATCTTATTAGTATTTTTAGTTACTATAAAGGAAATAATTTTTATTATAGACTTACGAGTGCCAGGAATTGGTTTAGTATTTGTGAACTGTTTTGTTTAACCCTCAAAACAAACCTAGAAGGCAGGGGATCGTAACCCTTGGCTTGGTGTCATCCGCACCGTGCTCAGCCAGTGAGCACACCTCTGAACTGTTTTGTTTAACCCTCAAAACAAACCTAGAAGGCAGGGGATCGTAACCCTTGGCTTCGTGTCACCCGCACCGTGCTCAGCCAGTGAGCACACCTCCCATCCCTATATAGGATCCGAACCCGCGGCCTTGGTGCTCCCAGCACCGCACTCTCCCGAGTGAGCCACGGGGCCGGCCCCTATCTCTGTCTTTGAGATGAAGAAACTGAAGTCCAGGGCCGGCCCGGTGGTGCACTGCTACAGTGCGCCGCTTGGGAAGCGCAGCGGT
>NW_007733747.1:69146-84448 GCF_000696425.1 Galeopterus variegatus | reverse complement strand
CAGCAGGGGGCAAATTTTCCAAGCCTCCACCAGTACAAGCATTTTTTATTTTTGCAGGCTTATAAATCCTTCCTTTAACAGAAATATTACTAAGAAGTTTGCATTAATATAACATGTTTACATGATTTTCTTTCTCTAATTTTCATTCAGACAGGATTTACTATTTGCCTGAGTATAATACGTAACCCAACATGACAGAAAGAATAAAACTAATATTCTACATTAAGTCTGTTCTGTTATAATGCAATTGTTACAAACTTAAGAAATACTGCATTATACCAGCAGCTGCAAGATAGGGAAATAAAGTGTTAGGGACTAAAGAGTTTCAAATAAAGTTATTTTTTCTAAAGGAATTTCAGAATATATACTGTCAATGCTATTCAGGGCCCTTTACCAATTCCTTCCTCCACTCTCCCTTCCCACTTCTAAGTAACTCCAGTTGTCGTTTTGAAAGTTCAGTGTATTATTGTGAATGTTGTATCTTTCTTTCTTTTACTTATATGTTTATTATTTTAGCTCCCACTTACGAATGAGAACATATGGTATTTCTCTTCCTATGCCCGGCTTATTGCACTTAATGTGACTTTCTCTAAGTTCATCCATGTTGCTGCAAATGGCAATATTTCATTCTTTTTTATGGCTGAGTAATATGCTCACAAGTATTGATACTCAACTCTGTACCGCACAGATATGTACATTCAACTATCTTACAATAAAAAAATTAAATAAAAAAGGAATTTCAGAATAAAGGCTAATAATAATAAATCAACTGATCAAAACAGGCAAACCAGTATAAAATATGACTGAACAAATCCTGAAGAGCAGATTAAGACAAAGCCAAATGTTTTTAAACCATCATTACAATGCATGCATGAGAAAGCACCAACTGAAATGTGATGTCAAGAAAATCAAAATAAATTGCAGCCAGTTCACAACCACCAACCAAAGAAAGAAACGGCAACAGAACCCATTCAAACAAGCTTCTCCCTGTGTGCACAGTGCTAGCACCTTACAACATCTGCATCATAATCAGCAGCCAGAGGTGAAAAGCAAAATGCACTCCCTAATCAGTCAAGCCAGCAGCATCAATGTCATCTGGAAACTTGTTAGAAATGCTGCTCTCTGGCCCTGCCCCAGGCTCCCGCATCAGAAACTGCATCTTAACTAGATCACCAGGTGATAGGAATGCATGTTAAGGTTGGAGAAACCCTGGACCTCCGCGGGCTGGAAGTCAGAGGGGAAGGGTAGGGGCTCCTCCCTGCGCATATTCTCCAACGCTGCCTCCGTCTATCCAAAAACTACTGAGAGATGCAATCTCTGAACTTTGAAGACAGAGCCAACAGATCAAGCACAGAACCTTTCCTGGTGACAGGGAGAATTATCCCAGGTGGCTGCGGAAAATGTGAACAGATTTGGGAGGGAAAGACCAGGAGTATCAGCCTAGAATGCTTAGGAATCCATTGGTGAATTATAAGGAGAGAAACAGTGAAGCAGTAATGACGTGTACAATAGGAACCATGCCTAGGCAGCGTGTAGAACTAATGTGTAGGGAAGAGAGAGGCGAGTCCAGCAGGGCTGCTGAACTGAACGAGGGAGGCCTATGGCAGAAGCATCTGACACAATGTACTGGAGGTGGGCAGGATCCAGGTAAACAATGGATGCTTTTTGTAGACTTCGATCTAAACTTTCACAAAATGAGAAGATATTTGTCAAGAAAATGAATGAATGGGCCCTAAATCAAAGAGAAAAAAGGAAAGTGAGGTAATACTTCGATCCAGCACAGAGTGTCAGCACAGCCCCAGTTTCATAGATTGTAAGCCCTATTCCACAGCGAGATAAGAAAGAGGGTTCTGGTCTCCACCTGCCTGGGTCTGAATCAGCTCCACAAGTTAGTAGCTTCAGGATCTTGGACAAGTTCCTTACTTCTGTGTTGCAATGTTTCTTCATCTGTAAAATGGGGATAATGAAAGTATCTAACCCATCGTCATGATGAGGACTGAAGGAAATAATTAATATATGCGTAGCCTTGAACTACTGTTATTACCCAGCACAGAGAAGCATAGGACCCACTTGAGAAACAAGTTAAAATTTAACTCAGTTGAGACTGAAGAGTTGGGAAGAGCAGAGGTTAGGGTAACATGATAGAGAGCTTACTAGTAGAGAGACCTAAGTAGTAGAGAAACAAGAGACACTTTGTTGCCATTGAAGTAATGCAATTAATTATTTGCTGAAGGCTCAGAAAACTCCAAATGAGGAAACACTAGCAGGGCAGAAGCACATGGCAAAGGAAATATGATCTTCACTAACCGGACCACTTAGAAGCATCAACATTTAGCATCTCTAGTTTAGGAATATCTTGAGGGCAATTCTCCTATTGGGAAATAAAGGGGAAATCTCCTCTGAGAATCAGGACTTAGAAACCCAAGGAATTCTAAACAGGAGATAGAGAAAGAGCAGTCACTGCAGTGGGATTGACATTATGGGGCTAACAAAGAAAGCTTTAGGATCCTGTTGAAAATGTAAACAGATAGTGAGAAGAGGAAGGGAAATTTGTGTTAGCAAAGTAAGGCACCTGGACCATAAACAGAGTCCATATTTAGTTCAGAATTCAACTGCCAGGACCCCAAAGGTCAAAGGGGAGACAAGACAACTGAGGTGCATACAATTAAATTAACCTGTTTACTGAAGATTTTGGCCAGATGATTTTTAGTTCAACAATCGTAGCTGTAAACAACCAGCATTATACAGAACAGAAGCCAAAATGCCTCAGATCACTCTATGGTTCGTGGCTGAGGATGGAGTATTGTGATACATACTCGTACTTCTGGGAGCATTATTTTACCTCAAAACGTAGTTGGGATGATGCTGTCATATTCTTCTGTCCTGATGATGCTTTGAAACTCTGACTAGAACACATGAGAGCTGGGGTTAATTTCCCAATTTTGAGGAGGCTGATTAAGGTACATTAATGAGGAGAGGCCAAGTTTCACCTGTGAGAGAAGCTGAAAACTTGAAGAGTTCCAGCTCCACTAGGGTGAAGAAAGCCCACTAGAGCCTATCTCCCCACTGAATACAACTACACCCTCTGGACACTATAAAAAGCAACCATCTGAGCACTCTGAAAAGCAAACAAAAGCAGGCAGAGTGTGGACGGGAGTCAAATCTGGAGAGGTGGCCCCCAAGGGAATGAAGTTTCCCATTTTATTTTTCTGTCTCTTCTTGGTCTTTGCCCAGAGGATGAGTCCCTGTCACAGAGCCACACAGTGGAGGAGTGGCCAGAGTGGGTGAGACCTCACCAAAGTTTTGGGCTCATCCCTAGGCTGTGCACGGGTGCGATGAATCCAGAGCAGCATAAGAAAGGCTCTGGGAAATGAACTAAGATTTAAACCCCTGCATAAGTCTCTGGCCAACCCCAGTATCACATGCATGATAGTCTACTAAAAAACTTAACATTTTCTAGAGGAGTATAACACCCTTAAATCTATACAATATAATGTTCAAAATGTCCAGTATACAGAACAAAATTGTGAGACATATAAAGAACAAGGAGAGGTGACCAATACTCAAGGAAAATCACAATCAACAGATCCAATCCCAAGACACCCAAGGCAGTGGGATGTTAGAATTATCTCAAACGACAAAGCATCCATCCTAACTAAGCTTCAGGAGGTAAAGGTAAACACACCTGAAATAGATGGAAAAGTAAAGTCCTTAACAGATAAATAGAAACTATGAAAGGGGTTTAACTATTTCTTCTCCATAACTATCAACCATCTTTAGCTGCTTCTGACTATGATTTTCCTTTATTCTTCCCTGGGTGACGACTCAGACTCATAGTTTATCCTTGCCTGTCTTCCTTTCCTCATCCCGAGGGAAGAGTTTTTATGGTTAGCTCCCATAGCTGATTCTACCTTCCTCTTTCAATTAGATCCCCTAGGGAAAGCTCAAAGTTACAGAGTCATAATAATAACCCCCTGGCGACAGGGAGAGTCACCTGGATGTCGGGGGAAGTGGGAAATCACACCATCGTTGCCCTTTTATTACAATGCGGCTCTCTCCTTGGCGGAGAAGGGGCACTGGGGATGGGGGCAATGCTGCTGAGATCTGTGTTGCTAAGAAAGGAGGCACGATAGGCACAACAGGGCAGGAGACAACCAGGAGGTCTCAAGTAGCCACAATGCAGGACAATAGGATTTATTTCTGACCACCCGGGGAATGCTTGTATTCTCATCAGTGCAACTCTATGAGGCCTGGAAGCTGAGACACTATAAATCTCAAGTAGCCACAATGCAGGACAATAGGATTTATTTCTGACCACCCGGGGAATGCTTGTACTCTCATCAGTGCAACTCTATGAGGCCTGGAAGCTGAGACACTATAAGCTCTATGGGAAACATAAAAACTATGAAAATAGTCTCCCAGGTGTGGTTTGGGGAGGATCCGTATACATGGATTAGGAGATGTGGATGTTACTAATGAAGAAAACTGTGAATTCCTCTGAAGTATAGGAATATGTATTTCCAAACAATGCCAATAATGTCAATATCTAATGATGCTAATGATCACTTCCAGTGCCATTACATGTGAGAAACTGTGTCATTTCCCATGCATCACTCACCACGTGTTTGAGTTAACAGCACGTGTTGTAACCTTTCAAAGGATCTGATCTTACTAAGACAGGGTGATTCTATAGCTTTTCTCTTTATTCTTGTCCCCATAACTGTCATCTTGAGTTTATAAAAGAACTGGTGAACAAGAGACACCATGCTCCTCTATTCCAAAACTTTCCCCAAGTCATTGGCTTTGACCCTGGGAGCTTATGTACCTCTCATCACATTTTTAAAGAAACAACGTGAGCTTCTAACTGCTCACGTTTGTGAAGGTTGCACGAGATACAAGCTAGAAAGTTAATATGAGTCAAACCAACCAACATTTGTGGAAACACCCCGCATTTATATACTAACCACTTTAAAGCAGTTTTGTTAACTGACTTTCCAGTTTTAAATATCCCAGAACGCTGTTGTAATAGTTTATTTCGCTAAAGGTACAAATGTCGTAGGAAGCTTATACCACGCTGCTGCCTCAAAATGAATCGAAAGGAATCTGCATTATATTTTTTAAAAATTCATTTCTATTATTTAGTTGTCTTATGCTATGGCTTGAATGTGTCCCCCAAAATTCATGTGTCAGAAACTTAATACCCAATGCAACAGTGGGAGGTGGGGCCTAATAAGAAGCCTTAGGTCTTGAGGGCTCTGCCCTCATGAATAGATTAATACTGTTATCATGAAAGCGGGTTAGTTATCTGACAGTGGGCTTGTTAGAAAAGCAAATTTGGGCCCCTCATGCTCTCTTGCTTTTCTGCTTTCTGCCATGGGATGACATAGCACGAAAGCCCTCACCAGATGCCAGCACCATGCTCTTGGACTTCCCAGCCTCCAGAACCACAAGCCAAATAAATTCCTATTGTTGATAAATTACTCAGTCTCAGGTATTCTGTTACAGCAACACAAAACAGATTAAGAAACCCTGTTATGCTTAACACATTGCAGTGCTTTTTGTTATACTCTCTCCTACAGAGGTTCCACTAAAATGCCAATATGATTCTTAAATGTCTCTGAGTATCACAAACTACAAATGACTAAAGATTTCATTCTGGAGACCAGACAAAAAGCGTTCAAGATGAGGGGATTTTTAGCTTGAAAACTCCAAGTATGATGTGCTTTGAAGTTAAATTCTTACTACTTTACTTATTTGCTCAGAATTACACACAAAAGCATACACTTACCAACCAAGACAACGAGTCTGTATTTCTCATTAGTTTGTCGTCGATATGGTGTCACTTCTTCATAGGTGGGTACGTCGGCTGTATCATATTGATCACTCTTCTTGCATTCATACATGGATTTATTTGTTTTCTTATCTTTTCTACTGAGACGAAAACTTCTTCTAAAACCAGCTGCAAATACAAAATAATATATATTTTTAGTAATAAGAACCAAAAAAGAAAATTAAGAAAAAAAAACCAAAAACAATAATAAAAAAACCTCAAAGTTAAGTCAGATTTTATGCACCATGGTACTGTTACAAGTACATTTAGTAAGAGAAAAAAATAGGTGCTACACAATTCAATAAGTCAATAATTTTTTTTTCCTTTTTGTCTTTTTTCGTGTCCGGCAACAGATCGCAACCCTCAGTGTCGTGCCCGTACCGGACCGGGACCAGCCACGGGATCGCAACCCGCGGTGTTGCGCCCGCACCTCGCTCAACCAGTGAGCGGGAACCAGTCTGTATGTGGGATCCAAACCCTCGGCGGGAGCGCCGCCGCGCTTCCCAAGCGGCGCACTATCCAGTGCGCCACCGAGCTGGCCCCGACTGGTGAACACATTTGATAAGAAAAAGTTAAAACACCATAAAAGCCTTATAAACATAAATTACAAATTTTCTATTCAAAAATATTTTGAAATTTTATATTATATTCTAAGTATAACCTAAGAACATACCTGTGGCACAGACAACATCTATTTTTAAACGAAAAGAAAACTAAATTAAGAGTGTTGTGTTAAATATGTAGGCTCGGTCAATAATTGCTGGGTCCTGAGCAAGTCATTTAATTTTACTGGGACTCCAGGGGGACGGAGTAGAGGACCAACCCTTGGGTTCTTTTTCTCCAATACGAATTCTACACTTTTATGATTTAAAGCATATGAAATTAAGAAATAAGTTTCACAGCCTCAGTCATGTACTCTCATCAATAAGTCATATCATGTTTCACTAAAATAATTTCTTAAATACTTAAATAGACTTCACGTCAGCTTAAAGAGCCCTCTCCAGCCCACTGCTAGCATTTAACACGTGGGCTTAAAAAGTTTAGGCTAAAGTTCCTTTTCTCAGTCAACTCCCATTTCATCCTGCTTGCTCTTCATGCTGTTGGGTCATTCCGGTTTTATTTCCTCTCTAGAAGAGTAATGATTATCACACACACCATTCAAGAATTCAGTAAGAAGTGCAGTCAGTTCTCTACCTAACCAACCTTTATGCTCTCTCAAAATCTACACTTTAAAACAGTCTGCTTATTATAACTCCCTACGTTCTACATCAGCTTCATAGTACAAAATAAAGTGCAAGTATATTTTAAAATGTATAAAAACATATTCCCTATAAAAGGAACATTGATCAAATTTGATAAGTAGAAAACTTTAAAGAATAGAAGTATTTTGTAACAATATACAAAAGAGTAATAACTGATCTATGAGGGATCTTTAAGAAGTTCATGGAAAGATTCATATTCTCTTCTAATTCTATTTTGCCATGAACTTTTTGAAGTACCCTGGTATGTGAATTTTAGAGAATACTGTATAAAGAAAGTATACCACTGGGTTTAAAAAATTAATAGGATTGACAATAAAGAGAATATCAAAAATAATTATCAATGACCACACACGGAGTTATATGACTCATCTTATAGGTTCAGAGCTTAATAAAAACTTATCCAAATATTAAGAATGGAGAGATACAAGTTCATGTGATAATATATTTCTGTGGCCCTCCAAGATTTTGATGAGATATTTGGGTTATCTGAGGGAAAAGATAATTTATAAATGATTTGAAAGAAGGAAGATGGTTGCTCTAAAGCTCCCTTACAGAGGTAAAGGGAAGAAGTGAACAGGACCAGTATTGAAATGCACTGGCATCTTCTGAAAAGACATAAGACCCAAGGGGAGCAAAAGGGGAAATGTACCCCCCTGGTCCTAGAATGAGGGAAAGACATGGGAATTCTAAACTCACATGTGCAGAGAGAATTCAAACTTCTATGTAAAGGGCTAGAGGAAAAGCTGTATATTACTTTGTTCCTCTTGTTTTCTAGGACACTGGGAAAGATTCATAAAAACCCAGGAAAAGGATCCCTCTGTTGCAGAGTCTTCAGAGTCTTCACAACACGACACCAGACATAGCTCAGACCCTCACAACTACTCCCCAGGCTCTGGTGCAGTAGTTCTCAGAAAAGGGTCTCTTCCCAGCTGGCAGAATTGATTTATCCCATCCCCCGACCCCAACTCTGTCACTTGTGACTGCTGGCCCAGATTGGAATTGTAATATAACAGAGCTCCTGGTTTAGCACAAAACTTATACATTAGCTATTCTACCTAGAAAAGTTAGAATGCGGGTATTTCACAGTGTTCTAGTGTCAGGTTCCCACGGCTCCTGCCTCATGGGAGGCAATTATAGGATAAACAGGTAGAACTATAAATTCCTCCACAATTACTCTGTGTATGGAGGGAGGGTTTTCCTCAAGTCACTATAAACTTTTGGCAAAGGAATGGATATAACATCCAAAGCAAATAAAGTCCCAAAGTGAAAACCTGAAAAATTCATGACTAGCTAATCACAGCTAAATTCTGAAGTACTTCATTGAGTCTTCGCAATTCACTGCAGTTTTCACTTCATCATAAACAAAAAAGAGATAATAAGGAAAAGAGAGAAAGTAATCGGGTTTATAAATGAGGATGCATATCAAAGACGGGTGCCATGTTCATAGAATGGTTTTGCGATGTCAGTTGTGCAATGCTTGGGATAGAATAAGTGCTTGATAAAAGTTTACCAAGTTGAAGTAATTTTAAAAAGTCAGCAACAAAACCCTATTATCATTCCTGTTTCATCTTCTTAATGTAAATTTCAACAAAGAAAGCATGACATATTTAGAATTTTCAGCAGAGTTAAAATATTAAGAGGCAGACGAAAGAACAAAATGCCACATCCAGGAAAGCCTTGGAGCTGGAAGGAACTCTGAGGTCATCTGGCCTGCTCCCTCCCTGTTGGGCACAGAGTCACGGTCACCCACTGAATTCATGCACACCAGTTTTTCAGAAGTGATTACCAGTCAAGTGGAATTTGCACAGGTTATGAAGCTTCAGTGCCTTGACCAATATCCCCATGTTATATAAAGCAAAGGAGAAAAGGCAATCAGGCTGCCACATGGGTTCTGTGGGAACTGCAGGTCACAGTGTGGAAGGCAAAGGCTGGAGGTGGACGGGCTGGGCCAGCACCAAGGCTCCCCTGATAGCTTACAGCTGTGTGGCTTGGGGAGTTTTATCTATCTCACAGGGCGGTGAAGGATTAGATAATTCATGTAATGCAGTTGGCCCAGTCCCTGGCATTTGGTAAGTGCTTGCACTTATTAGCTGGATTATGTCTCCAACAACTTTTAAGTACCTTGAAGGCAGGAACATATATCCCCTGTATTCCCATAGCACAGAGTCTAGCAAGAAAGGGAAGAATCAATAAAGAGGCTCTTTAATAAGTTCTTCATTGGCTAATGTTATAAAAGAGACAAAATACTAAACTTATAGCCAGATATAAATACATCAAATATTTTAAATGCCAAAAGTACCTTATTAAGTAGTAAGGCATTTGAAAAACAGTAGGTTTAGTATGTATTAAGCATTCTTTCATTTTTTGTTTTCAAGATTCTCTTTCTAGGAATGTATTTCTGTTACCATATTTAAATTTAAAGAGCATACTTCCCTCTGTCTTCCTCACTCATCATGATCTTTCACTGCCCCACATATGAGAGGGGACTTCAAAAAGTTCATGGAAAAGCAGAGTTAAAAGACATTATGAGTCATTCCATTAGCTTTTTGAAGACCCCTCATACACATATATGTTCCATATTTACATACACACATATCTTATCTACATACACCCATGTATATACACACATATGCACATATACACACGTACACACATATACATACATATGTCCATACACATGCATACCCATATACACAGAGTAAGAAAACAAGAAAAATTCCTAACCTAGAACAACCAATAAAATAGGCAGAACAAAGGATATAACAAAAGGTATAAAATCCAGCATACCTATTTGTGATTATTTCTCAGACCGGAAAAAAAAAAAAAAGAGAGAGAGAGAGAAAGAGGAAAATAAATAAATAAATAAATAACAGACAACTTTCTTCCAATCTGTCTTCCATGGGAAGTCAGAGGTGATAACAAACTTGGTGTGTCCTTCCAGGAAGTACACAGACTGTAATTTTCAAACTTCAGTAAAATAATAAAATAATGAGTGATGTGTTAGCACACCCCGATTAAGTCTACACTTAAAAAAGTAAATTCTTCCCGCCGAGGGTTCGGATCCCACATACAGACCGGTTCCCGCTCACTAGCTGAGCGAGGCGTGGGGGCAACGCCGAGGGTTGCGATCCCGTTGCTGGTCCGGTCCGGTACGGGGGCGACACTGAGGGTTGCGATCCGTTGCCGGACACGGAAAAGGACAGAGAAAAAAAAAAAAAGTAAATTCTATGTCAGGAAAAGGTAGTTAATAATTTCTTGCCTGTAGATCTTACGTGGTTCTCTTTCATTAAAAGGGAAACCAAAAAATGTGAACTGAAACTGAAAGTAAAAACAGAGAATTCTTTTAAATAAATGTAAATAAATAACCTACAAGCTATTTATTTCAGTCTATTTCCAGGGCAAAAGTCTTAGCAAGCGCTGGCTTTAAAAAAAGAAGGAAGGGAAAAGAACATTAACAAGGAATTTAGAGTAGGGAAACAGTTTTACACAAAATATATTTTTCCTTATATTTCACATTTTCGTAATTTATAATTGGCTCAACATCTTTATGGACAGGCTTTTTCCAGGGAGCTTACCCGCAGCTGCTAGAGATTTGTGTTTTTGAAAGGAACGTACATTTTCCTTATTGCAATAGGAGAGTGACTGCAGAGCAAGACTGCAGTTGCAGGTCAGCCTGATCACAAGGAGACACTAAACTGCTGCTTATCTAATATTTTCCAGTAGGAATAATTTATGACAACTTATTGAATTGTCATTTAACTGTACAGCTTATGTTTAAAGTAAAAGTCTTTTAGCTATTTTGTTTTTGGAGTTTTTTAAAAATTATTTTTAAATTGGCATGTAATAATTGTACATATTTATGGGGTACAGAGTGATATTTCAATACATGATGTTCAAGCCTGGGTCATTTGCATATCCATCACCACAAACATTTATCATTTCTTTGCACTGACAACGTTTTAGTTGCTTGTTATTTGCTCTTTACTTCAACAAGACTGCTATACATATCCCTGCACATGCGTTTATTCCATGTTACTGATGACTTCATGCGGATAAACTGCTAGAAGCTAGATCTTGTCCAAATGGTTTTCAGATTGGTTAATAACAATGTCCAATTCCAGCAGCAGTATGTACAACTGTCCATTTCACCATTCTCTCATAGAAGAACTTCTAATCACTTCTTTAAAAACTTTAATCATTTGACAGGTGAAAAACTATACACACTGTTACTTTAACTGTTAGTTGGGTTGAACATCTTTTTCATGCTTATTCCTCATGCACATTTCTTATTTCTTCTGTAAACTGTTGGTTAATACATTTTGATCACTTTTTGATTAGGTCTTAAAAGATACATGTACATGTATCTTTTAATAAGGTCATGAGCCCTTTGTCCTATTTGTTGCAAAGCCTTTTTAAAATTTTCAATTTTTCTTATAACATTTATCATCAAGAAATTTAAAATGCTTATGTGTTTGAATCTGTACATTTCTATCCTTCATGATTTCTTCCATTGTTTTTACGACTTTCCTATCCTTAGGTCTGATAAATATATACCTATACTCCTATATTTTCTCAAGTTTTAAAAAATGGGTTGCATGGCACTGCACTCAATTTTTTTTTTTTTTTTTATCCCATCTGGAATTACTCAGATGTAATCATGAGATCAAGCTTGTGAAGTATGGCTGTAACTTTATATTTTTCTAAATAATTAACCAATGGTCCCAGAAATACTTACTGAACAATTCCTTTCACTACTTTATGTTGATACATGTACGTACCAGATTGTTTATTATTATGTCATGACAGAAAAACATGATTCCTGGTCTGAGTTTAGCTCATTCTCTTATTAATAATTTCAATACCAAAACAACAGTATTAGTTGTAACAGTAGTTATTTATTGAGAACTTACCAGATGACAGGCACTAGTCAACGTGCTTTATGTGGACTAATTTATTTAATTCCCACAGAAACCTATGAGGTAGGCATAACAATCCATGAGTTTAAGGAGATTTTTTGGTGTGATAAAAAATGCTTGCAGAGGCTTTGGTTCAAGTATTAAATGATGAAATGAAGTCAAGAAGAAAGTCTGAAATGTTACCCTACATACATAGTTGCATAACAAACACAAAAAGTGATGAGCCTACTGTTACTTTATGAAATAATCTAGTAGGAAAAAATTATCAAAGAGGAGCAGCAGTTTAATTTAGGGGTTAAATATATAAACTTTTTTTTTCTAAAACAATTATATTTTTAAAACTCTCTGTATTCAATATGACGTACAAAATACAAAAATATAAAGACAGTGTCACTGGCCTCAAGAAGGTCCCAATCTGCCAGGGGACACAAAAATTATTAAGTACTTGTAATTTAAGGTGTTTTCACAATGCAGGACCATGACTAGAAACCAAGATTTTCTGCAAGTCTTCTAATCAGTCTGATTCGACTTTAACATTTCTCTTAAGTAAAAAATTAAACTCAAGCAGTTGTGATTTGATCAGTAGTGACATCTGGTCAAAACTATTTCACTACACTGCATTTGTACAATACCACTCATCAAAAGAGTATTAATCTTAATAATTACATATGTAAATTAAGAATAATTTGTTATTAAAATAAGCTTCATATTGTAGATAAATATTATACTTCTCTATCCTATAATTTCAAGTGTTTGTGATATTTTTAACAGTAAAAATCTTAGAAGCCACCAAAATATGCAGATGTATGGAAATGATTAAACTACAAAACATCTCAAAGAAATGGGGCTGAAACCATTAAAATTATAATTATGAAACTATACAGCACCATAGAAATGCATTTGATATAATAAATGGAAAAAACTGGACAGAATACAATAATCACACACTATGAGTTTCACTTTTTTACTAATATAAAAATATGGATACAGAAATATAGAAGCAAATGTATTAGAAAAAAGAGGTTATTTTAGGTAGAGAGGGCTGTGGGCAATTATTTGGTCTATTTTTCAAACTTTCTATAATGTTATACAATTTCATAATTTGAAAAAGAAAATGCAAAAACACAGAGTTCATAATACATGAACAAATAAACTCCAGTACTGGCAGATCTATCTGTGTGGTTATATCAACATATAACACAAAGTACATTTTGATTATGTCAGAGGCATGTTCTAACCTTCCATATTTTTAGGTGATTATATGGTATAGACCAAGTTTGTATATTTGCAATAGTTAGGAATAGCCAATAAGCTCAAATATAACAAAAGCAAAAAACAACAGAAAACTATCAAAAATGAGAATACAGTAAAAGAATTAAAGAACAAGGATCTAAGGAGACAGAGAACCAGCAGTCTCACATGAGAAGTCAAGATGAAAAAAGACAAGTATGTAGAGTTTAAAACTTTTAACCAGACTAATAGTTGATGTAAAATCTTTTTTTTTTTTTTTTTTGTCTTTTTCCGTGTCCGGCAACGGATCGCAACCCTCAGTGTTGCCCCCGTACCGGACCGGGACCGGCAATGGGATCGCAACCCTCGGTGTTGCTCCTGCGCCTCGCTCAGCCAGTGAGCGGGAACCGGTCTGTATGTGGGATCCGAACCCTCGGGCGGGAGCGCTGCCACGCTTCCCAAGCGGCGCACTATCCAGTGCGCCACCGGGCCGGCCCAATGTAAAATCTTTTTTAAAATCACAAATCATCATATTCTTTGGCTCCCCCAAATAAGTAACTTCACTGTAAACATATAATGTAAATATTTATAATTTTAATGATCTCGCTTTTTCATAAAACTTTGATCTTTTTAAGATGGCATTTTATAAGAAAGACATGATCATTTTATGAACAAACTTGCCCATTAACACATAAGGCCCTCAAACAGCGTCAAGGAAACTCACCACCTATACTAACAGTCTCAGATATCCCACATGTGAACGAGAGAGAAGTGGGATTTGGCTTCTGCTGACTCAAAGAAAATAAATAGTATTATGTGACCACCTGCAATTTTTCAAATGGAACAGTTTCAATCTTTGATTACATCTCTTTAACGGAGCTGGTTATGTTATTAATAATAACATTAATAAAACAGCAGATATTATGCATTTTTAATGTTTACATAAGATTTTAGTATGTTTAAATCTTATATATATTAGTAGCGTGGGAAAAGACGTCTTAGTGAAATTTTCTTGAATCATTACAAAGCAATATTGGTCACAGGCACCCCCAAAATAAGAGATTAATAGAACAATCAACTCTAAACTTCCTAATTTTAAAAGAAATATATTTATTCAATGCAATCACAGTCAAGAAAACTGCTTAATTTCTTCAAAGAGATACAAACAAACATTTAAGTTCTTTTTCTCATCTAAAATATACTAAAATGTGAATTTCACTTTTTTTTTAATTGGGAGAATTGCCCAAAAAAGCATTGTATAAAAGTTACTTTTTGCATCTTAAAAATCAGATGAATTTGACCAAGCAAATATTTAACTAGTTCAAAATCACAAGGAAAAGAAGCTTTTACTATAAATGAACTTTTTAAGAAGATTTTTAAAACTTACATAGACATTAATAAAAACTAAGCAGCTGGAAATTGTTATACAATGTTATGTTCCTGACAACAAAACATTGACAATTTCCACTAAAATAAACATTTTGAATATGGTGCCAATGCTCTTATAATGCTACAAATCATAACAGACATGTAAAGATTATGTAGTTAATGGGCTGGCCAGCTAACTCGGTTGGTGTGTGGTGCTGATAACACCGAAGTCCAGGGTTCAATCCCTATCCTAACTAGCCACCAGAAAGTAAACAAAAATTATGTAGTAACAATCTTTATACAAAAATTATTATTGAAATGATGTTACCATAATATGCCAATCATAAATTATCCCCAAATCAATGGAGTATAATTAAGAGTAACCAAGAGACAAACAAGTAAAAATCGTGGAAGGAGGTTTAAATTGAGAAGAAATGTCAATAAAAACTGTAAAAGTTACTGAGACCTGAAGAGGTGAGATAAGTCAGCTTCTATACTCATCTCATAAAACAATGTCAGGAAAAAAACAATTACCACAGAAATATGAAAATTATCATGGATTATATTAACCAACCATACATGTGCTAATTTTGTATTTAAAGGAGGATAAAGGCTTTTGAACAAACTAATAGAAAATTCATCTCTGGAATGTTACAGGTTCAAAGTTGCTCTCACATAATGTAAAAAAAAAAAAAA
>NW_007733747.1:66689-68274 GCF_000696425.1 Galeopterus variegatus | reverse complement strand
AAAAAAAAAAAAAATGTTCAAATGCCATAGATAAATCTTTCAGCACATCTCAATCTAAAAACAAAAATAGAAACTCAAAGTACCTAATGAAACCATGGAAGCTAATATAAGATATTAATTCGCAATTTCCAAGGCAAAAAAATTCCTTAGCTCTTAAAAAGTTTTCCTGATACCACTGGCAATTTATTTTGAAAGCACAACACAGCATCACCATTTAAAAAGAAAAAGAAAAAAGAGAAGCTGTATGAGAATTTAATTTTCTGCCAGCCAGCTAATAAAGAAATGAGTTCGTTCTTACACTTTCAAAATTATGAGAAAATACAGTATGCACATAAAATTGCATATAAAAATATATTCTGAACAGAGGGGAAAATTGGATTTAAAATTTTAATATATTTTTTTAAAGTTGACTCCGTGCAACCTAAAATTCTCCAAGCAGGAAAGCTTTCTTTCTGTCAGAAAAAATATTTCCAAGTAGTATTCCAGACATGTGGAGAGTATGCTGAGTTCTTTCTTGCTCTAGAAAGAACCTGCACGATTTTTGAAAGAATGCTTCTAAATGTTCCCTTTGCATAAATTTTATGTTTTGGAAAAAATATTAAGGCACTATATTTAGACATAGCTGTACTTACCTACCCTAACATTCTTTAATAAAGTGATTGAATATTGGAACAAATGGGAATTTTTACTAGATTTATAAAATAGGCAGTGTAACTTGTTGAGGATCAATGGTGCTCAAACATAGGAGAACGGGGAGAAATAAGAAAGAGGATTAGGAAAAAACATATAGAAGTACAGATGGGTAAATAATAACATTTAAAGGAAATAACTGCAAACAGACAGTTTTGGGTTTGTTTAACTTTATAGTAAACATTTTAGTAAAATAGAAAGAACAGTCTTAACTTACCTAAGTCCCAAAACTGATCTTGTTTTAAAAGAATGCACAAAGTACTCCAGCAAGGGCAAAAGTGGAGAAAAATGGATTTTTCAGGAGACCATTTACAAGAAAGTATGTTAGAAAAGAGACGCACGATAAGCAGTACTTTGTGAATTGATTAGAACAAGTTTTCTATAATGAATTAACCAGGGGAAAACATTTTGTAATTCTGACCAACGTTAAAAAAACACTACCCTTCATAGGGACTACTTTGTACTGCGGAAAAAAGGAAAGAAAGAGAGAATCCTTAAAGCTGACTATTCTACCATCGAGAAACAATTACACTTTGGAAGTCAACACACACACATACATGCACACTCACACACACGCGGACCAAAAATACACTAATTTGCACCCCATTCACTAAAGCTAAATGAAATTTTCAAGAGCTTATAAGAGGAAATAAATTACTTCTAATAACTCGTATATATTTATTTTATACATATATAAAATAAATGGTTTGACAATCTTCATATATAGGCAGCTCTTGACTTACAGGGATTCAACTTTAAAAGGCATAATTTTCTGCAATTCATATTCACAGTATAGTATCAATTCATGTTATTATTACACAAATTTTATGCAAACTACAACAATGTACATTGCCCAATGAGCTTTTTCTTTCCTTCCAATAATAACAGCCAAACC
>NW_007733747.1:60136-65861 GCF_000696425.1 Galeopterus variegatus | reverse complement strand
ACACTGAGGGTTGCGATCTGTTGCCGGACACGAAAAAAGACAAAAAAAAAAAAAAAGAAAAGAAAATATTTTTCAAAAATGTAACCTGTCTTCAAGGCAAGGGTTACTCAGTAAATGTTGTTTTGTTCTTGATTTTATACACGTCAAAGAAAAGTGAAAATAATCCAACGGTCTTCACTGAACTGTTGGCTTGATTGAGATTCACAGTGGTCACAGCTCTACAAGTGGTTTCTGGGCAGTTCCATTTCTGGTCCTAGGATATCCTGTTTGTAGGGTAGATTACTTGTTTTTTCCTGCTCCTTTTGTGGACTCGTGAGGTACAAGGCATGGAAGTGGGTGACCAGCAAGGATAAGGTACTAAAATACATTAGGGTCTCAAAAATTCTTCTAAGTGTTCCTTGGACAAGCCTTCATGAAAAGGCCAAATTTCCAGGAAATCCCTTGGCTATTTCCCAGAGCTGTCCTAGAACCAGATAAACATGCTGTGTGCAGAGGAGGATGGACACAGACCCATCCTGTGAGCACAGATGTTCTTTAAAACTACTGTCACTGCAACGGATGTGGGAAAGCAGAGGCATCATTGGGATTTGATGTATCCCCAAACACTACGATCCTTTATATGATATGCAATAAGTGATTCAAAGGTTACTTCTTGACTTGTACTGTATATTACTTCTTTTAGTGAGAGAAGCACTTGATGTGGAAGACATATCAAATCTCCAAAGGGAATTTTTTCTTCATGCAATAATTACCATAGATATATTTAAAGTATTACAGGAGAATGTGATGGTTACTTTTATGTGTCACCTTGGCTGGGCCATGGTTCCCAGATATTTGGTCAAACATTATTCTGGATGTTTCTGTTTTTTTGGATGAGAATAACACTTAAATTGGTGGACTTTGAGTAAAGCAGACTAGCCTCCTGAATGTGGGTGGGCCTTATCCAATCAGCTGAAGGTCTTAACAGAACAAAGACTGACCTCCCCTAATCAAAAAGGACTTCTACCAGTGAACTGCCTTTAGATGCCTTTATTGAGTTCAGGGATTCCCTTCCATTCTCAGATTGTTAAGTTTTTATCATGAAAGGGTGCTGGATTTTGTCAAATGCTTTTCAACACGGCCAAGCTACCAAAACTGTTCAAAGTCACCAACAATCCCCATACTGCTATGGCCATGATCAGTTCTCAGTCTTCATCTTATCTGACCTCTCTCTTAGCAGCATTTGTCACAGTTGGTCACTCCTTCCTCCTTGAGACTTTACTTTTACTTGGCTTCCAGAAATTCACAGTCCTGGTTTCCTTCTTACTGAACTTTGGGTTATTTTCTCACCTGTACCTTCACTCACTCTCCTGGTGATCTCGTTCAGCTTCATGGCTCTACATACACTCTAACACTGACTACTCCCAAACTGATGACCTGAGCTCAAAATCTGCTTGCCTATGCAACTGCCTATTTGACATCTCTATGGATATCTTCAACATAATACCTGAGCCTCCCTCACCCCAACCTACTCCTCCATGGTCTTTCCCAACTCAGTAAATAGTAATTCCATCCTTGCAGCTACCAAGTCCAAAAACTGTACGTTCGTCCTTGCTTCTCCAATTTTTCTGAAAATCCTGTCAGTTTTACCTTCAAAATATATCCAGAATCTGACATAATCTTGCTATCTCCACTGGTAATATCCTGGTGCAAGCCCTTGCTCCCTTACAGTCCATTCTCAACAGATCAGCCAGCATGATCCTGAAGATGTAAGTAAGGTATGTTATTCTGCTCAGAACCCTTCAGTAGTTTCTCACCTCATACAGGATAAGAGCCAAAGGACCCTCTCCCTCCCCGCGACAACCATTCTGTTACCTTGACCAGCTCAATTCCTATCACTCTCCCCCATGTCCACTCTGCTTTGGCCACACAGGTCTCCTTACTGATCCGCAGGTGCACCAGGCATCCTGCCTCAGGGCCTTTGCACATGTTTGTTCCACTGCTTGAAATCTTATTCCCCACTAGGCTCCTTTCAGGTTTTTGCTCAAACATGATCTAGGGAGGTCTTCTTTGACTACCCTGTTTAAATATGAAAGTCCATTTCTGCAGCTCCCTTGTCACCTCATTCCTGCCATCCTCTTCTTCTCAGCACTTATTACCATCTAAAGAATGATATAATTTATTTAGTTATCTGTGTCCAGCCCCACTCTGGTATGGAAGTGCTAGGAAAGGGGGACGCTTGTTTTGGTCTCTATTGAAACTCCAGTGCCCAGAACAGTGTCTAGACCATAACAGTCACTCCATAAATATTTTTTAAAAATCCAGAAATAGTATTATAAGAAAGTTATATTCTGTAACTATCAGAAGATACTGCCAACCAGAGCTAAAGTGGTTGTCTCTTGAAGGAGGACATGGAAAGGGGAGGAAGAGGAAAGGAGACTCCTGCTTTTGGGTGCCAGACTTGCAATACTATTTGACTGTTCGAATACTTTTTTAAATAGAGCCATATGAAATTGCTGACATTCTACTGGTTTTTGACAAACAAAACAGCATTTCATATGCGTTGACTTAATGCATATATTACTTTAATAAAAATATAGATCTTGGAAGAAAAATAGAATTAAAATATAATATAAACCTTTCTAAGAACTTTTTGAACAGTGTCCTATGTATCCTATTATGTCACTGCGGAAGGACATATCCTTTATTAAGCAAAGTTTTTTGTTTGTTTGTTTGTTTTACTGTATACTTTTTTTCAGGTATCTTTCTAGATTTCCTTATCTCAGTGGTATCTAAAGAAACATCTAGGTGCACAAATCTTGTAGTGATTCCTTGCTGCACACATGTGAGAACAAGTATTTACACCAGGAAGCAATGTTGTCATGACCCACATATATTAAAAACACACTGGCCACATTTTTCCCTTTGCCACAGTGAAGGAGGGAAAGGAAATTATTGTTCCTAAAACCAGGAGTTGAATCTAGTGAACCGCTATGCTCTCTAACCAGCACTCACAAATCCAAAAGCCTATCAAAGCCAGGTAGGTAGAAAAATCTTAAGTTGCGTTCTACCAACAGCAATACATTTTGCACAACATTCAGTCCTTGAAATATACTGTCCTATTTTTCTTGAAATCCTCTTGGATTACTTTTACTCCCCCCCTATAGTTGAGAACATGGGTACAAAGCAGTGTTCCACTACTGTAATACATGCACCAGTGCAACTGTTAGGGGAATGTTAACCCATACCTTGTCTCACGATGGGCCAGGTAATAAGGAGTGGTGGGGACTACGTTAAACTGAAGAGCTTTTAAGCTCTCCACTTAAGGAGTCAGTGCCCCATTTAAAGAGTCAGTTGTAACTCAGCTCCAGCTCATTATTAACATCAGGAAACAAAGGCCCAGTTTGGTCAAATCTTTTGTTCTGCCAAAGGAGCTGGACATTTTTATATAAAATCTCTCAGTCTGAGGGTCTAACAAAAAATATATTTTTGTCTAAACACAGCCCGTAGATTGTCTGTGAGCCACCAGTTTGATATGAATTATTATACGATTCATGATATTCCCATTCTACCTAGATGGTTTCCTATTTTCACCTGTAGTTGGGTGATGCAGAACAGTCTCTTGGAAGAACAAAACACTCTGCCTTTTCTAAAGAAATAATTTTACTGGGTCATGGGATATCTGCATGTTTAACTTCACCTACTAATGCCAAATTCTTTTATCTAAAGCACTCCCATAGTCTTAATTCCATCCAATCTAGTCTTATTTGGGCTTTGTTCTATCAATTAAATACTTGCTACCTCAGATGTTCAATTCTTTACCATCAGCATCATCCTTGCCAGCAAAACTGACTGTATTATCCTCTCCCACTATATTTGGGCTTTGTTCTATCAATTAAATACTTGCTACCTCAGATGTTCAATTCTTTACCATCGGCATCATCCTTGCCAGCAAAACTGACTGTATTATCCTCTCCCACTAAAACACTTCTACCCTCAACTGTCAAAGCTGCCTTGGACTCAACTGCTATCTTCCTTTCACTGTCAACTCTGTTATTCCTTGACATCTTGCAATTTGGCTTCCAGTATGACCGTTTCTCAGATGTTACTGGTGACTCTAAGTTGCCAGATCCGATGGCATTTTATCAGAACTCATTTTTTTTGTGGTCTCTAAAGAAAGCCATATTATGATCATCTCTCTGCTTTTTACTTCAATTTATACCCACTGATTAAATATTCATTTTACAAAACTCTTAAATGTTAGAAAAGAGACATAGATTAAAAACCCACATTTTGTTCTTTGTATGGAATTAATACAAAGAATAACACTGAGTGCAAAAATCAGGCAAAACTTTAATAAATGTGGAAATTATTTAGCCTGACATTTAAGATCTCACATTATCAGGTACCAAATTTCCAGCCCTATCATCTACATTTCACCCGAACTTGAATGTGCCTTGTACTCTGCAACACTCATCTCTTCCACGCTATCACTTTTACCTTTATCTCCTGCTGCTAACTACAATTCCACACCGCCCTTGGTGCCCAGCTCTAGTCATCTCTTGTGGGATCAAGTCCCTGAGTGACTCAGGCTGAGATGATTATCTCCCTGTCTAAATCACATCATTTTATATGACACTCATCGGACAGTGCTTTATGCTCCAGTTGTCCATTGAACGTGCACACCCTTACCATCTAATTGACTGCGTATAATCCTTTTAAAGTGAGGGAGAGTCGGTACCACGCTTTCCATTTCTGGCAGAAGCAGAAGCATGCTGTAATGGCCGTCACCTCTTCCCATCTCCCTCTCCGCCTGCTCTCAAGTGGTCCCCTCCCCCACACTGACCCTGGCTTGGCTGTGAGACTTCTTTTGGCCAACGGGACACTAGCAGATACAATGTGAGCAGAGGTTTCAGAAGCATTTACAAGCCAGAGATCACTTTTGCTTGCTGCTGTCTGGAACCCTGAGACCACTCTATGGGCTCCCTTACTGCAGGGTGAAAGGCTACATGGAGCAGAAACTAGTTCACTCACCTGAGCACCCCGCCCCCCAGACCAACAAAGCCCAGCCAAGCCACCAGACTGCAAAGACCTACCAAGCTGATCCAGACCAGAAGAATCATGCTGCTGACCACAGAATCAAAAGAATAAATGCTTGCTGTTTTAAGTCATTAAAGTCTGTGGGGATGTGAGAGGAGGTGGTGATCGATATACAGAATATCAGGGATTGTATCTTTCTGAAACTAAAGAAATTTTAACCTCTCAGTGATCATCCAATTCTCTCCTTGTAGATTTTCTCTAGCCTAGAGATTGAAATACTCTGTATTTCTACACAGGGTCTCTTGTTTTCATAAAATGAAAAACCAGAGGGCAGCATATTGTAAAAGACAATATAAGTATTATATCTACACAGATGCAGATGTGAAGCCAGGATGTACCATTTACTGTCATTATGTCCTTAGGTTAATACTGTAAACCTTCAGGGCCTTGGTTTCCTTTTTGTAAAAATGGATACAATACCACCAACTTCACAGTATTAGAGATAATATACATAAAATACCAAATACAATGTCTGGCACATTTCTTCAGTAACCAGGAGATATTAACATCATGTACATAAATGTTAACCTTAAAATAAGGAGGTGAAGCTGTAGATCTCTATAACTGTGTTTCTACACCGCTAAGTCTCATTATTAAAAGTAGAGAACTTATCAGTATGCCTACACATGGCAAGGGTGGAAAGGTC
>NW_007733747.1:57144-59669 GCF_000696425.1 Galeopterus variegatus | reverse complement strand
TCTCATTATTAAAAGTAGAGAACTTATCAGTATGCCTACACATGGCAAGGGTGGAAAGGTCTAAAGTGAAATGTAGGTGAAGATCATTTTGATGCCTTTAACCATTTCTGGACATTTTTGCTTTTGTTTATATTTTGCTTTTGCTTTTGTTTGTAACATCCTTCGGCATCTCCGAACTGGAAATATTAGAAAGTTAATCGTAAGGCTTAATTATATTTGGGGCTGTTCAGTCAACAGTTATT
Organism: Galeopterus variegatus; assembly: GCF_000696425.1. Lineage (NCBI taxonomy): Eukaryota > Metazoa > Chordata > Mammalia > Dermoptera > Cynocephalidae > Galeopterus > Galeopterus variegatus. The sequence continues at coordinate 59,427 of NW_007733747.1, read as the reverse complement.
TAGGGAGGTTATGGAACCAATAAATCATAAGAAAACATAACCAAAAAGTTATGTAGGAAGAAAAAAGTTTAGGAAGAAAAAGTTATTTAGAAGCTTTGAATAGTTCACAGTTAACCAGATAATTCAGGAAAGTCCAGACACTGTTAATTGAGTAAAATTACTTAGTGCCAATAGGATGCTTTTTCATCCTCTATCAAAAATAAATATAATAATTCACAAAGACATAGCATCTGGAAAACATCTTAAATAATAACCAAAGCACACTGTGAAATCCTTTGTGTCCAGCCCATTGAGCCTGTTTAATAGAAAGTTTCATGCTGCCCCCACTGAACATCAGAGCATGCTAAGGCAAATATGCTAATTTAAGATAAAACAACATAATGATATTGAAGAAAGCAATAGAAAGAAAATCCTCTTCCACGACCAGCTGCTCACCTATATAGGCTCCACTGTTGTTACCAGCATATTCAGCATCTTCTGGAAGGAGTGTAAAAGCATACAGAACAAAAGCCAAGAAATAAAGCAGAACAGTTAGAAGCCCAGCCACAGACACAAAAAATAAATTACTTAAAACAATTATGTAAAGCACAGCATAGAACAGCCCTCACAATGCCGTTCTTAAACATAAAACATTTTGTTTTATATTTAAGTTTAAAGTAGTATTTTGAAACATCATGCAGGGTTTGTTTTTTTGACCCTCTTCAGAGGTTCCTTGGTGCAGTTCTGAGAAAATTATAAATTATAAAAGACTTATCTGAGATGTTTATACTTTCACAGTTAAGAAAATTATGGCACTTACTCTTGGAAGTAAATTTATTTTTGTAAATCAGGCTCTTTGCTAGTATGGAAAATATAGCATTTACTTTGGCTCACTGGATTAGACAGAAAGGTTAAAATTAAAAATATCCTTTTTACTGATAGGAAGAGATTCCATGTTGGGAAGAAATAAAAGGAAAATATTTCTACTTTTATTTTGTTCACTTTTTAAAAGAACGGATAAAAACTTTAAGTAAATAATGTGCTATTATTCTGGGAATTAAATGAATACAGGGCTATGCAGATCTTAAAAACTTAAATAGTGGAGTATTTATTATTTTAGGCCTATAATCTTCACATAAATACACTTCTGGAACTAACAGAATGGACCGTGCAGAAATCAAATAGTTGAGAAGATGTTCCCCACATCCTTATGTCCAAATAAGTCTGTCAATAGATTTGAATAACACTGTTTTTTTCACCTACATTTATTTGCAGAGATAAAACTATTTACAGAGATGAATATGTTCTATATTTCTGCGACATGAAGCAGCAAAAAAATGTACATTTCTTTCTAAAACAAAGTCCAACCACAATTTTTGGTACTGTAATGTCAAAATGGAAGTTTGGATGGACAATATAGTACATTTATAAATTGCTTGCTATATTCAATTTAATCCCACACATATGTGCACTAAATAAAATTACTAGACTATGTAGGGAAACTTTTATACATGTACCTTTAATTTCCTCTGAGAAGCACAAAGAAAATGAGAAAGGAAATGATTAAATGTGCAGAAAATACAATTAAAGTATGAAGATGTTGCATTCAAGAAAAAAAAAAAAAAGCCACCTACCACACTCAACTGTTTCCTCATCTTAGTAAAGCCAAAGGAAAAAAAAAAAACAAATGTATTTAAATGTTCAAAATAATCAGTCAACAAATAAATAGAATTTATGAAAAACTACATTTTTGACTGCATTGCAGTCTTGGTCTAAAAAGAATTATACACTTAAGTAGTAAAAACACAGATGTCATAAAGCTTATTAAATAACCTAACGTGAAAAATAACAAGAAAAAAAATCTTCAGCATTTTTCAAAATAAGACCTTCAGTAAGGGAATTATATTTATTTTCATAGAAAAGTTTTATTTATAAATCAATTTGTTCAAGACCTTAAAGAAATTTCATGATAAAAATACTGAAAAGAGGACAGGATTTTAGAAACAACAAATTTTGTCCTTGAAATGTCTAAATATTCTGTAAATTTAATAATATCCTGATGATTGCCAATTTATTACACATATCAAATGAATCAGGCAGAACCCTTCATTTTCATTCTGTCTTTATTATTTATTTATTTATTTTAATTTAATTTTTTTTTTTTTGCGGTTGGCCGATACAGAGATCTGTCTATAGCATTTAATGAAAGGTATTTCAAAAAGTAATCCTGAACAATTCTTAAGTTTTAAATTGCTGTTACTCATTTAAGTATGACTTAGGAGACTCACCTTCAGTTAAGGTTAG
>NW_007733747.1:54217-57080 GCF_000696425.1 Galeopterus variegatus | reverse complement strand
ATTGCCAATTTATTACACATATCAAATGAATCAGGCAGAACCCTTCATTTTCATTCTGTCTATATTATTTATTTATTTATTTTAATTTAATTTTTTTTTGCGGTTGGCCGATACAGAGATCTGTCTATAGCATTTAATGAAAGGTATTTCAAAAAGTAATCCTGAACAATTCTTAAATTTTAAATTGCTGTTACTCATTTAAGTATGACTTAGGAGACTCACCTTCAGTTAAGGTTAGAAAAAGTACTTGGCAATATAACAGAAGCAAAATCTAACCATGAGTCAAGGTAAAACACATTTCGCTATTTGACATGAGGGAGTGAAGAGAAGCGATCAGAACAGTTCTCTGCTCACCTATGTCCAGGCTACAGCATGTGAGTCAGAGAAAACACTTCAGGGGAAGTGTTTATCACCGTACTTTTACTTTTCAAATACATATGGGTCCCCAACCTGTTGGTTTTGTATGACCAGTATTAGCAAATACGACAAGCAAATTGTTTTTATTCAGGCTTATGTTATGAGACATCCACAACACTTCAGGGGAAGTGTTTATCACCGTACTTTTACTTTTCAAATACATATGGGTCCCCAAACTGTTGGTTTTGTATGACCAGTATTAGCAAATACGACAAGCAAATTGTTTTTATTCAGGCTTATGTTATGAGACATCCAAGCCATAAGTTTATGTATGCCCATTTCTTAGTATCTCTGAAATGTCACATGCACATAAACTGTTAGAAAACAAATAAATATGTGGTAGGTGTTAGCCAAGCCAAGTATTTAGGCATGATGGATGTAAGATTGACTGTTGTGAAATCTCAGATACTCTGCTATCTGAGATTGTTACGTGGATTGTTAACACACAGAGTATATTTTTGATTGGAACAATAGGATAGATTGAATACTGCACGCTTGATTAAAGACTCAGTGTCATGGAGCAAGACAATGAAAGCCATGTCACAAAAACAAACAAAAAATTTAAAACATCAGTGCCCACCCGCAATAAAAAAACAAAACAAAAAAACCCTGTAATTTATATTACTTACAGTGTGTATATATATTTCACGTTCTAATAAAAGGTCATGAATGTGTTGCCTAAATTTGCAAAAAAATATTTCTCCATACAATTCTTAAATAGAAAGATAATATTCTTAATGTGAAAAAAACACACATATTTATCCATAGCAAGTATCATGCTTAATGGACATCCAGTAGAAAAAGCAAAGGAACAGATTTTCTTAGACTTAGTAAGTTTGAACAAAAAGGAAAAAGTTTTATAAAAGACTGATCTCAGAAGAGAGTTAGGATAATTGTATGATGATCGCTATGTGTAAGGCACTGTTCTATGCACATTAAATGCAGACTTACTTAATTCCCCAACAACTCTATGAGGCTGATACTATGGTTCCCATTTAACAGATGGAAAAGAACTCTAATGAACTCTTATAATTATATGTTGCTTCCACATCCACTACGAATCTAAGTTTTACTTTCTCATAACGGAAGCAGGGCTTAGTCACCCTTGACGGTTTCCAGCTCTCTGTCTTCTCCCAGTTCCTCAAAGTGCCTGAGTCAGGTATCTGCCTTCCAGCACGGCCTCCTGGTGACTACCTCCGTATGGGACATATGGATATAGCCTACTTGACTCGCCCACTGACCCCCACACCCTGAATAGACTGCACAAACATGTGCAGAGACCACCTCCAAGTCACACCATGACTCCACAGACCTCCTGACTGCTTGCTCTAAACTCACCAATTAGAACTCCCCCTGGGAAACCTGCTTGGGTAATGAGCTGGTTCCCAGTAAAGATTTTGGCCTGCAGTTACCTCCTCTCTCTCTTGCTCTCCCCACCCACTGGTGGAGTGTGCATGTCTCTGACAACTCCTGGCTCCCCACTGGCTCCGCAAAGCCTGCTGCCCTCTTCTCTCTGGGATCTGTAAGAAGCACGCTGCTTCTGCTACTGCATGGGCTTTTTTGTGCTGCCTCCTGTGCATCTCACCTGACCGACACACCTGAACCTAGCTCTCTTCTTGGTCAGGGCTCTCCTGGAGAATGGCTATCTTGGTAGGAATAAATTGAACCCAGGTCAGACAAGAGCCACAAGTGTGTCTGCCAGTATAAAGAAGTTTCCTGGGACAGGGAAACCTGGTCACAGGTGGACACTCAGGCACCAGGGATAAAGAAGTATCCTGGGAAAGGTACACTGTAAACATCCATGACCAAATTCCCTGGGGCTCCATCAGGGCAAGGCTAGAGTTTATGGCCACTATCCTGAGAGAGATCTCAAGACCAAATTAGAAAGAGGGGAAAAAAAAAAGTACAACAAAATCCTGTGTTGCAAAAACGGATTTGGACCCATGCAGTCTGGCTCCAGGGTTTGAATTTTTAATACAATGCTATATTATCACAACAAAACCACTTTTTGATTATCCAAGTATCATGCTAGAAATAGTCAAGGGAGAGGTCGAGGGACATAATGTTTCTTCCGAGTTTCCTGTCTACGTCCGCTCACCTCCACCACCCCACCTGCTCGCCCCTTCTCTACAGCCTCTACATCCCAAGGGTGTCTCTCCTGCCAGGAGAGCCTGCAAGGGCCGTCTCCTCTCACCAGCGTTATCCGGAGTCCACTGTCTACTTTCTTCAAGCACTTTAGAGGAGGAGAAGAAAATTTTAAAAAATCAGAGGTGAGGCCAAGAAGGTCTCAAAGAGATAAATGGGCTGTAATCAGAGGATGGGCTGGAAAGGAGTCCAGGAAGAGCACGAGATGAGCCTGTGCACAGGCCAGTGGTAAATTTCCCGGATGTTTCTCTGAGTGGGGCATGTGTGATACTCTTGACAATGAAGAAACTGTATCTACATC
>NW_007733747.1:50654-53691 GCF_000696425.1 Galeopterus variegatus | reverse complement strand
GATGTTTCTCTGAGTGGGGCATGTGTGATACTCTTGACAATGAAGAAACTGTATCTACATCGATGTGATATTGTTCCCATGGGTAAGGTTAAACCCAACACCAGAAAATGCTTTCCTATACCCCCCTTCACCCTCCAGTGCAATCTCTCTTAAAAGTCTACACTAATCCAAGAACACAGACCAGGCTTTAACCCTTAATTAACTCTTTCTTACCTGCATGGCATTGGCTCCCCAGGGCAAAATACAAGACCCAATATGGCTTAGAACACTTCAAATGGAAAAACTAAAAGCATCTACCCTGACAGTGTTTCAGAAGCAACATCTTCAGATATACAAAGAGAACACAGTTTACTGAGGCCAAAAATGAGCAAAAAGACCTGCACCTCAGCCATCTAACAATGTAATGATAAGTAACAGGATGCGAAATTTACAATGAGTTCATCTGCACCTCTTCCCCCCGAGACTGAACCTTGGCATCTTCTAAACAGCATTGGTAATACGTTAGGTATTTTTTAAAACCCCATGTGCTTCTGTTTCTACAAAACCCTACCAATATTTAGAAACTGGTTAACAAATTTTAGACATACAAACTTAACGAAAGAACAGAAGCAATCTATTTGGTTCTGAATTACCTTTATGTGGGAAAACATTGCTTAAGAATTCAGGAGCAAGGAGCTTAGTCAGCTTGAAAAGATTTATTACAACAACTCGTCCTGTTATATATTATCTGTAAATGTCTGACCTTCTAAAATACTGGTGCCATGTACAATGAATTCATTATTTTACTCAATGTTTAAACTCTTTTGTTGGCAGATTGTGATCTTCAGCCCACAACATGCTTGTCTTTGAATAAACTAGGTTACACCTTGTTTGAATGTATACCCTTTGGCTGCAGTTAAATATTTCCCTTTTTACCTGCATGGTATAACAATCACAATTGGTTAAAAGAAATTCTAAAATAAAATACTGTGTTTTTATGTTCTAGTCCTTAAAAGGTCAAAAAAATGTGTTATCTTGTTTCTTTTAATACAAAAATTCTACAAGAGCTATTTTGTAAAAGGAAAATTTTAAATTAGTATTATCAGCAGTATTAGAAATTTTCAGGTCCTCATACTTTGATAACTAAAAAATGAAACTAAGTACTATAAATAAAAAATCATACTTGAATATTCTGTTGTAAAATACATTATAAGAACAAGAGCTTTTTCTCACTTTTTTCTGAAGACAACATATGCTGGATTTCATAAATTTATAAACCAACATGACAGATTTATTCTTCTTTTAGACATTTTACATTAAATCAGAAACTTTTCTTAAAATCTACCCTATGGATTAATATTCAATATCATCAAAACAAAAGATTTTATATCAACTTTCTGTTTTTCTTCACAGTATTAATCTATACTTTAGCAGAGGACAGGATAACATGAACTTCCTGTTCCAAAAAACTAAGTACCAAATGCTGAAATACAGAAAGTAGTGAGTCAGATGACGTTTACGAAATTTAGTTATATGATAAATCACTATCAAATACATATGTTAAAGAACTTTCAAATACAATGAAAAATGTTGAGAACCAATACAATGATTTGTGTATAAGTTTAAGTCAATATTCAAAGAAATCTTTGAGAATGAAGACACGAGGCTTTCTATTTAATTTCCACAAAAATATACCATNTAATTTAAAAATCCTTCAAAGAGCAAGTCAGGTGGATGCCTCAAAGTTCCTTTCATCGGGACGAGTTGCCAGTAAAAAGTCATCACACGTAAAAACAACGCAACGTTCTCCTTAAATTTCATGCTTTCTGATGTCATAACACCTGTGACACTCCATGATAAGGGTTTTTTCCTGCTGACCGCACGTAAGGCAGCGAGCACAAGTAGGCTCTTGGGTCAGTGCTCCCCCTGAAGTACCTGCTTGTGAGATTTATCCTCAACTGTAGTTTGACTCTCTTATGATGTGATTCCTGGGCTACAAGCTTCTACAAACTGACAGAAATAACAGGAGATGTGAAAAAAGCAACAACACTAAAAACAGATGTTGGTGTAAAATTCCAGGGCCGTTTATTTGCTCGTTGTGCTTTTTAATGTACAATTTCTATGCTGAAGACAAAGAACTTTTTTTCCCTCTGAAAATACCTAGAACCATGAAACATGTGGGGGAGATGAAGTAGGAAATTTATAGGATGGGGACCTGAGGAGGTGGGAAGTAAAGCAGCTGAGAGAAGACGAGGTTGAAAGAAAAAAAATGCACCTAGATCCAAACTATGTTTTTCAGGAGTCCTGCATCACCCTTTTCTAACTCTCATTTTCTTTTAATCTTGTGTGGTGATAAGTCCAAACAGATGGGGTAAATGTCAGAGGTATTATAATATGGGGATAAGAAAAGATCTAAGAAAAATGAGAATAACTGGTCTCAGGCAGAATTACTTTTGTGCCCAAGAAAGTGGTAGATATTTTCTCCCTAATCTTCACCAAGAAATATCTTATATCTCCAAACCTCCTGGCTTTGGAGAGATAAAAGAGTTGTACTTCAGATTACACGTTTAATAAAACACCCAAATTGGGAAGTCAAAGACAGGAGAAGCTGTTAATTATTTTCTTAAAGGGTGAATCATGGGTTTATTATCAACAATCCTGACTGCCCCCTTTCTTCAAAAGATTCACACTAATGTTCCAAACAAATAAATTTTGGTTCCTGAGAAAGGATGACCCAAAAGCTACTGCAAGGTAATACACCCCTTTGTTTTGCCATAAGCACCTGCTTTAATAGTCAAAAATAAACAGCAGGATTTGGTTACCTGCATTCTTATTAACAAACTTACATGATTTCCTGTTGGAAACTTTCAAGGGCTGAACTAATATTTCTGGTCGTCTCAGAGCCAATCTCCTGGGGAAAAAGAAGGTCAACATGCCTATCAATTTTTAGCACAGACCCAAGGTTAATACAACACTAAAATACTGAAAATCTTAAGAAAAAAAAAATAACAACTTGAAAGTTAGGAGAAAAATGAACACAATGTAAATTATCTCCCCT
>NW_007733747.1:47392-49733 GCF_000696425.1 Galeopterus variegatus | reverse complement strand
AAAAAAAAATAACAACTTGAAAGTTAGGAGAAAAATGAACACAATGTAAATTATCTCCCCTCCCTCCAAAGTTACTGTTCTTTTTTTCCACCTTCCACATCAAGATGATTTTAGATATTAATGTGCTATTTTCCATTTGCTTCATAACAAACACCTAATGTGACCCAGCACTGTCATATTATTTTTGGTCATTATTCATACTTAGTTAGACAAAACAGAAATCCAAACCCGAGGGATAAAGAATTCTAAGGCAAGGTTTTAGAGCCTATTTGATCAGAACTATGCTGGAATGATGTTTTGCAGAGAACAAAAGGTCAGTTGAAAAGACAGGCATACTTATGTACCAGCAGCTCACCTTTCCTGGAAATGCTTGGAGGGAATCAAGCCTGCTCTGGGATTGGCATCACCTTCATGCTTTGCTTGCCACCACGTTGCATCATCTTGGCTCATAATCTGAAGAATATCTCCCTTCTTGAAAGAAAGCCCAGCTTCCTTACATGGAATTGCCTTATCCTCATTAGGATCATAGTCAAAGAGGGCTTTGATAAACATCTGGAAAAAAAGTTTCACTTGAGGTGAATAAATATAAAAAATACATGTGAAATGGCCTACTTTCTCCTCACTCAGGTTCAAGAGATAATAATTTAAAAACTAGAATATTAAAATAAACTTGTTGTGACAAATGAATATGTAGGAGATGGAAAAACATTTACTCCCCCCCCCCAAAAAAAAAGATATTTTTAAGTAATGATTACCTTGCCTTCTTTAGATGGTGTCTCCTCTTTGATGCTGGGTATAATCTTAAATGTAATTGCTCCCTGAGACTGAGCCTGGTGTTAGATGAAAAGAAAGAGTTATAAGAAAACTAGAGTCAAAGAAAAATAAGGTAAAATAGGTAGGAAGCTAACTGCATCTGAAAATTTACAAGCTTGGGGTTTCTACTCTTAGATAGACCAGACTGAGGAAAGTATTTTGTAGAAATTCCTGTAATAAAAGAAAGCTCTAGAGTTTGTCAAATAAATTAAAAAATATTAACCTCCAAATCTACTTCTACTTCCTGTATACTTTTAAAGTGTCAATGAATATATTACGAGCCATGTCAAGTTATTTCAAAATACAAACACAATATATGCACAGTGCCTTAAATAAATACAATATTAAATGAATAGAATAGATCGTGTACAAAGTTCAGACTACTACAGTTAAGTACCAGCATACATGTGTTTTGGGACAGAATAGCTGTAACTGTCAGCAGTATGGTTATAAATACGTGATTCAATTAGTGGCAATGCCCATCAGGAAAAACAGTGAGCACTATTCATTTCTACTGAATTCTGGTTAGTGAGTAAAATACCAAACGTAATAGATTAATGAAAAAATAAAAAGAGTAACTGTCTATTCTAATTTAATTAAAACAAACACCACCACCACCCACAAATCTTTTCTGACTATCTCAGACAAGGGTAGGTCTCTTTCTAAATATACTCATGTCATTCCCTATTTGTCTCTTTTTAGTGTTTATCATGGCCATATTTAATTATTTATGCAATGATTTCTTAATATCTGCTACTCCTGCTAAATTGGAAGCTCCATAAATGCTCACACACATACCTGGTCCATATTTAAAAGAGATGTGGGAGGGAGGGAGAAATGGAGGGAAGACAGATCTGTCTGAGGCTCTCTATCAGTGGTGTGCTGGTAAATCACGACTCCATTTAAAAACAAAGCCCTGATGTGTATTGTCTGCCAATTTCCATGGTAAAAACACTACCACATTGCCCACTGCAATTTACCAGAATGAAGTTACTGAAAGACGAGTTGGGAAATGTTGCACAGAGTCAGCTCTAGCAAGCGAGAGCTCCGTACGACACTGTGACTTAATTAAAATGGGGCTTTGCAACTACAAGTGTACTTTAAAAAGTCTTGGAAAAATACAATTGAAAAACAATACAAATCTGTCCATGAACTTTCTGAAGTACCCTCATATAAATAACAGAATTTATAAAGGAGTGATTATTTCAAAATGGCAACATTGCTATTGCTTTTCATAAAAGTAATTCACAAATCTTATTAAGAATTCATACATAATACCGAATTGCATAGGTAAAGAGAAAGCAAAAGTCTTCTCTATAATCCTTCTCATTTTTCTAGTATTTGTGTGTATTTTAAATGGATGTAAAACCCTTAAAAAAGTGTCATTTATTAAGGACTCAACCAATGTTAGCAATTATTACTATTACTATTACTAAGTCATATAGGTCTATCACCCATTGTGATTGCGTCACAGTAATCCACCATATGGATGAGTCATTATTTGATCAGTATAACTTCTTGATAGTTT
>NW_007733747.1:46221-46661 GCF_000696425.1 Galeopterus variegatus | reverse complement strand
ATCATGTTTTCTTTTGTAAACTGTGTATATGCATTGCGGGTTTTTCTGTAAATGTTTTTATTATTTATTTTTATGATCTCAATATATATAAAAATACTCAGCTTTTGTCATATATATAGAAAATATTTTCCCTGCAATCTCACTTGTCTTTTAACTTTATATATGACATCTTTTTTCTGTATAGAAAGTGTTGAATTCTAACAGACACTTCTGTTATTTTTTAAGGTCAAAAGTCTTTCTCTTCACCATAATTACAAAAGTTGTATATTACATTTTATTGTGCAACTTTTGTGATTTCTTTCGCACTTAAATACTTAATTTGTTGGCAATTTATTTTTGTGTGGTGTAAAATAGGGACTGACCTTATTTTTTCTAACTGAATCATCAATTAATCCAGTACCATTTATAAAATGGTTTCATTATTTTTCCACTGATTTAAT
>NW_007733747.1:44379-45608 GCF_000696425.1 Galeopterus variegatus | reverse complement strand
ACCCTCGGCGGGAGCACCGCCACGCTCCCAAGCAGCACACTCTCCAGTGCGCCACTGGGCCAGCCCTCCACTGATTTAAAATGCCATCTTGATCACATATTAAATTCACATATATACAGAGATTTGTTTTGAAATACTCGAATCTCTTTTTATTGCTGTAGGCTTACAGCATGTTTCATACACAAAACAGACCGTCTCCCTTCATTTTATCTGCAGAAATGAACTTTAGAATTAATATCGTCACGGCCTAAAATAATTTCACACAAGTTTTTAGATTTCACGTGATATCTTAGTTTTGCTCTTTTGTATACCTTGAATTCATAGCCTAGAGTATGGCTAGGTCACTGGGAGAAGGACAAAGATAAATTTATCACCAACAACAGTGTATATGCCATCTATCAAGTACCTAATTTGGCCGTGTACTAAACTTGTTACACACATTATCTCATTTAATCCTCAAAACACTCCAGTGAGATTTTTTTTTTGTCCTTTTTGAGACCGGCCGCACCGCGCTCAGCCAGTGAGCGCTGTGAGTGCACCGGTCATCCCTACATAGGATCCGAACCCGCGGCGGGAGCACTGCTGCGCTCCCAGCGCCGCAATCTCCCGAGTGCGCCACGGGCTCGGCCCTCCAGTGAGATATTTATCTCTTCTCACTCTCATTTTGTAAATGAAAACACAGAGGCACAAACAGATGAAGGTATTTTACAAAGACACGTAGGGATTAAGTGACGGAGCTGGGATGTGAACCCTGGAATGCTAAGTCTGAATCCTGTATATTTCAAACCAAGTCTGAAAAGGCTGCAATATATAATTGAATTTTATTTTTGTTGCAATTTTAAAATAAATTTATATCTTACCAAAATCTGTATTATTTCTTCAGGCCTCTTATCCTCGACTGGTATCCCATTCACTTCCCTAAGTTCATCACCAACATGAATAAGACCTGAAAAACATAAAATTTGGTACATTAGCCATGTTACTCACAAGAGAAACTGTAGTTTGCAGTTGTTTCCACAATTAAAGCATTTCTAGGTTCCCTTAATACACCGAAGAATTGGAAAGGAGACACCTTCATTCATACTTCTTAGGTTCCAGACTTGGTGCCATTCTACAGCAAGGAGTCAAGGACTACAACATAATAATGTTGGCCAAGAAATCAGAACATCATCTTGGTCTTTGTCTAGAAATACACGTTATTGATATCTTATAAAATAATTTGTATTTAC
>NW_007733747.1:42999-44338 GCF_000696425.1 Galeopterus variegatus | reverse complement strand
ACATAATAATGTTGGCCAAGAAATCAGAACATCATCTTGGTCTTTGTCTAGAAATACACGTTTTTGTCTAGAAATACACGTTATTGATATCTTATAAAATAATTTTTATTTATTTTAAAGTTTGCATACTCTAATCATACTTTTCAAAGCAGAAACATTGAAACAAGTCTTAATATAACTTTGGAAGCCTATGTACACTAAGACCAAAGAGAGAGATTTATCTATCATTTATTTAAATAGGTTCTCACATTTCAACACGGAGAAACATAGCTTATTACTTGATTTGCTGTATTGTATCAATAGATTGTGATCCTCTTAATTGTACGAGGGTACTTCAAAAAGTACATGGAAAGATCTGAATTATCTTTTACTTCTCTCGTTCCACAAACTTCTTTGAAGTACCATTGCATATTGGAAATGTTACAGAACCCAACCTGATTTGTCTATCTTAACATTTAGAGTCTTACCACTTCGGTCTGCTGCGCCTCCTCTCATGATTCTAGCCACAACGATCGCCCCAGACTGCTCATCCTTCTTAATGGTAGCTCCCTTTTAAGGAAAAAAAATTTTATTATTTTTTTGTGGAGAAATGTGTGTACTGGGTGGTAGGAGGGGGAGGCAGAAATAAGTGTGCTCATCTGGAAAAAGCGAAAACAACTACTTTTAAAAAATTGAAGGAATGAGGCAGGAGAAACAGACATCAAGCCATTGGCCATATACATACTCATAACTAGGTACAGAAAATTCTACCTACATATCATCTAAGAGTTTCAGCACTTTAAAGATTTTTGAGATCTTTAACCTCTTCAAAACTATGAAAAATAAAAAATATCTTCTTTCCATTATAAGAATACCTTGTGTTTGAATGCTGTTTATTTTTATTCATTTAAAGCACTTTCTCATTTCATTTTATCCTTACAATACCCCATGAACAAGGCAGTGAACAGACAAAAGTCTACATAATAAGTTAGAAAACTAAAACCCAGGTCATTTAACCTTTACTTCAATGATTGTTTTATAACTCTAAGGTATCAGAGTAAAGAAATGTGGCACTATGATAAAGAAAAAACAAATTTATAACCTACAAATTAGCTATATTTGCTACCTAAGGCTAAGGCAGATGAATGGAAGAAAGACCTGTTACTCTGTAGTTTTAATGAACTAGGAGTGTACCTAGTACAAATAGAACTAAGGTTTTGACATAAGATTAGAAAACAATCTCAGGGCCGGCCCGGTGGCGCACTGGATAGTGCGCCGCTTGGGAAGCGCGGCGGCGCTCCCGCCCGAGGGTTTGGATCCCACATACAGACCGGTTCCCGCTCACTGGCTGAGCAAGGCA
>NW_007733747.1:40741-42302 GCF_000696425.1 Galeopterus variegatus | reverse complement strand
GGGTTGTGATCCGTTGCCGGACACGGAAAAAGACAAAAGACAAAAAAAAAAAAAAAAGAAAACAATCTCAAAGAATCCAAAAATTCTTCACTTACAGATATTCAAAAGCAAACTACCTGAATGCTGCTTTGTAAGAACAACAGGCATAAATGGCTACTTTGAAAGCCTTTTCATGATTATCCTTCTAAGAAACTGGCACTGGTTTGGAAAAGCCGTCCTACACTGCAGCAGACTGCTGAGGTGCACTATAAGCGTTGGCGAAATTTATCCCAAAGAAGAAGTGGGATTTTTCTCATTTGTCAATATCCACATGTTTGTCACTAAAGAATGAACATGTAAACAACAGCAGAAATCCATTTGTAATAATATACCTTATATATGACAGCTATGACATATACACCTAATAACAGGAAAAATCAAATAATTAAGTGATAGGATGATTTTGTGGTTTTTTTTTTTTTTTGGTCTCCTATGTATATCCTAAGGCCAAAAATGTGAATGAGCATCTCTCCGTGGTCATAAACCTTAGGCCCACCAATTACTGCTCTTTTCTGCCTTATTTAAATAACTGACTTGTGACCGAAATGCCTGGAAATGTTATGTTGTCAATACTGCTAATTAACTTGATTAGATCAACTTTCATTTTCCTTAGCAATGTGTCTCACACTTTCCCAAACTATTTCTAATGACAGAAGAGACTAGTAATCTTACTTGAGTTTACTTAGCCATGTTTTATAGATGAGAAATTGAATCCCAAATGGTCATAGTTTGTCTAAGACAAAGTAACGGTATGTGGTAAAGTCTGGACTTGTTTAAGGCAATCTGACCAGAGACACTATCCTTAATCTTAATTATCATTCAATACTGCTTCCCCTTTATCTCTCCTTAACCCTTTGTTCATAAGTTCATGAGTTCATTAGCCTTGTGGTAGCTTGTCTCTAAGATGGAGATCATTAGTTCCTTCCCTCCTTGTATAAGCATGCCATATTGTGATGGCAGAAGTCACCAAAGGAAACGCAAACACTCGGAGAAACGGAGAAGTCAGATGATTTATTACACTGGTGGTCTCAGGGGAACTAACGTTCCAAAAACCTGAGCCCAGAATGCAGGGAGAACTGGAGTTATATACCTTTCCTGAGCAAGCAAGCAAGCTTTTCTATTGGCTCTCTGTCTGTATCCAGGCAGAGTTACACAAATTGGGGTCTTTACCAGGTAGTTAAATGTGGGTAAGGGGCTTCGGGTAGAGGGTTTCATGGAGATGGGGGATGTGGTCAGGGGCTTTTTGCAATGCAGGCTAGAGAGCAACTCCGTCTCTCATCTATACAGGAAATGCCGGCAGACTGAGGTTTAGCTTGGTCTCTCACTCACATAGAAAGGTCAAAAACTGACAGTCTTGCAAACTGCAGAGCCATAGAGTTCAGCAATGCATTCAGCTGTTAACTCTTAACACAACTCTAGATATTTCTTACATACAGGAAGGTATTAGCTGAAAAATTATAGTAAGGATTAAAACAAGGGGAGGACAAGGAATTTAGCCACTTCAGTATTACCACATCAAGTG
>NW_007733747.1:38897-40265 GCF_000696425.1 Galeopterus variegatus | reverse complement strand
CTGGAGTTATATACCTTTCCTGAGCAAGCAAGCAAGCTTTTCTATTGGCTCTCTGTCTGTATCCAGGCAGAGTTACACAAATTGGGGTCTTTACCAGGTAGTTAAATGTGGGTAAGGGGCTTCGGGTAGAGGGTTTCATGGAGATGGGGGATGTGGTCAGGGGCTTTTTGCAATGCAGGCTAGAGAGCAACTCCGTCTCTCATCTATACAGGAAATGCCGGCAGACTGAGGTTTAGCTTGGTCTCTCACTCACATAGAAAGGTCAAAAACTGACAGTCTTGCAAACTGCAGAGCCATAGAGTTCAGCAATGCATTCAGCTGTTAACTCTTAACACAACTCTAGATATTTCTTACATACAGGAAGGTATTAGCTGAAAAATTATAGTAAGGATTAAAACAAGGGGAGGACAAGGAATTTAGCCACTTCAGTATTACCACATCAAGTGTTCTAAAGGTACAAGAAGACTTGCGGCTGCTACCCGGGCCTCTTGAAACACTTGCTTTATGAGAATTCAGCCTCTGTGTAAGAAATGACTACTGCCATGCTGTGAGGAAGCACAAGCTAGCTAAGTAGAGATGCCAGTTGAAGAAGGAGATGCTTGACCAGCGCCCAACTTTCCAGCTCCCAGCCCAGGCATCAGTTGTGTGAATGAAGGAGTCCTCAGATGACTCCAGCCTCAGCTACCATCTGACTGTTCGTATGAGGAACTCCAAGCGAGAACCTCCCAGCTGAGACCACCAGCCCAAAAATGTACAAGACAATAATATATTATTGTTTTAGCCACAACTTTTGGGGTGGTTTATAAACCAGAATTAGATATCCAGAACAAATCTCTCTCTCCTCTATGGATTGTACTCTTGTTCAGTATAGAACCATCCAGTTTGATGTGCTTAATGATAGTCCCTTTGACTTATTCTGTGATTCAATGAAGTTGACAAATATTTATTGAGAACTTACTATGTGCCAGGCACTGTTCTAAGGGCCCGTAATAATACACTGGTGAACAGAACAAAAATTCCTGCCCCCTCACAGAGCTTACATTCTAGCAGGAAAGATGGACAATAAACAAGAGATGAAATAATTGATATATTATACGGTATGTTAAAAGGTGGTAAACGCCAGGGAGGGTGAAGGGGTAGGGCAGAGTAGAAATGATCATGATGCCAGGACAGGTGAAGGGAAGACAATATGAAGACACAGAAGTTGATATTTGAGTAAGGAAAGACTGGATGGAAGGAAAGGAGTTAGCCAAAGGGAAAGAACAGAAGAAATAGTCAGTGCAAAGGTGCTAAGAGGGAGCTTTGAATGGAATTTTCAAGGAAGAGCAAAGTGGCCAGAGTGGCTGGAGTAGAGTGAAATAGGAGAAG
>NW_007733747.1:37700-38669 GCF_000696425.1 Galeopterus variegatus | reverse complement strand
AGAAGGAGATGAGGTCAGATGAAGCAGGGAGCCAGACTGCATGGTACTTTGCAGGTCATCGTGAGGACACTGGGTTCTACTCTGAATGAAAAAGGGAGAATGTGCGGAATTGTGAATTTAGAAGGATTGCTCCACCTGTGTTAAGTGGGAAGGAAGGCAAGAGCTACAGCAATGAAATAAATAGGATGTTGTTACAATAACCTGGGGAAAGACCATGGTGGCTTAGATCTGACTGGCAGGAAAAGTGATGAAAAGTGGTCTGGATATATTACTAGAAGGGCCAAAAGGATTTCCCAATGGATTGGCTATGGGATGCAAAAGAAACAGAGGAATCAAAGACTGTATGGCTTTTGGCTGAGTAACTGGAAGGATGGAATTGCCATCAACTGAAAGGGGAAAAGTTCAGAGGGGGAACAGATTTGAGGACAAAGATCAGTGGTTTATCTTTGGACATGTAAAGACTGAGATGTCTATTAGACATTCAAATGGAGATTTGAAGTAGACAATTTAAAAGATCAGAAGAAAGATCTGGAAGAAAAAATAGCCCTGGGAGTCACTGGCACATAGCTATTTTTTAAAGCCACGGGCAGGATGAAATCACTTTGGAATGTGTAGATAAAGAAACACTTAAGGGTTCTTCTGTTATTGATATGTGCCCTGATAGAATATGCTTGCTATCTGCTGATTCTACTCTCCCTTGAGGGTAAACTGTGGGTCTGAGGAACAATTTCTCACTTTCTATATGGTACTACCACTTGACTCAGTCTTCATGTTGAACCCTTCATTCTTGAAGACTTCTATTTCCATATTGCTTTCCAAACTCCTGTTATCACGATTCCTTGATCTATTCCCAGTGCATGTATTTGCATGAAAATAAGATCAAAACTCAATAACACAGAGCACATTTTATGTGACACTGTATAAAAGTTGAGAGTCCTATGACAGTCCGCAAATGAAAAGTGAATTAAA
>NW_007733747.1:33729-36834 GCF_000696425.1 Galeopterus variegatus | reverse complement strand
ATGTGACACTGTATAAAAGTTGAGAGTCCTATGACAGTCCGCAAATGAAAAGTGAATTAAAGCTGAATCTAATTTTTAAAAACTTGCATATTTTCTTACATAATTATTGTGAATTTATGCTATGTGATTTTGACCAAAAATAAAAGTGTAGAGAACTTCAGTTTAGATTGAGAAGTTAAAATTCTGGTTAGAATTTTATTAATGGTCTGTGAAATATTTTATAAACGTATTATGACCATCTCCTTAAACAAAACTTTTACCTCCTATAAACTGTCAATATTGTTAAGGTCTCCTTAAATAGGTAGCACAGTCAATTTCAGGTTGAACATTTGAAACAAGTGCTTCAAAAGTGTGGTCCACCAAACACTCCCATCCAGAACAGCTGAGACAGTTTTTTAAATTGAGATTCCCAGGCCCCACCAAAAACCTGCTGATATAGATCCTTTGGTCAGAGCCCAGAAACCTGCATTTCAAATAAGCACCTCAGGTCATTCTTCTAATACCAAAACCTGAGAACCACTGTTATTAAAGAAATGAGAAGACAACCCTTGCAAGAGACGCTGAGGATTTGGGATCAAAATTCACTCACCAACTAATAGAATTTCATTCCCTTAAGTTTGTCTAAAAATTAGTTTTTCAGATGAAACAAATAAAAATTGTTCCAAACTGACAACGGAGGGGAAATAGCTCCGCTCCTTGAATCCTGACCACTGTTTCTCTCCCCTCTCTTTTGCGAAGAATCAAGAGATCCCTCCCTTCAAACTGTCGCCCTTCTCTCTTCCTTCCCATTGCCAAATACCTATGCGGTCTGTGTTCACCGCTGGTTCTCTCCCCGAACAGCTGTAATCTAGCTTCTACCTTTACCATTCTATGAGACATTTTTACTGAATAATGCTCGCATAATGCTTCAGATCTTAAAAAGCATTCCAAATACATTCTACCTCAGCTGATAATTCAAAACACCTGCAAAGAAATACATGTCCTGATAAGGAACCTGAGGCTGAAATGGTAAGTGACCTGCTGCAGGACACAGAGCAAATAAGTTACGGAATCCTAACTGTTGCTCAGGTCATCTGACGCACGCTTGGTATTCACGTCACCACATCATACCTGGGTCTAATAAACAAAAACTGGATTCTTAAATAACACCCAAAACCTACCCCTCAGTTGCCAAGCATTTCCTGACCATCCGCTTGATAGAATTTTATTTCTACTTGGCTTCCCTCATGTTGCCTATTTCTGATTCTTATGACNTCTGACGCACGCTTGGTATTCACGTCACCACATCATACCTGGGTCTAATAAACAAAAACTGGATTCTTAAATAACACCCAAAACCTACCCCTCAGTTGCCAAGCATTTCCTGACCATCCGCTTGATAGAATTTTATTTCTACTTGGCTTCCCTCATGTTGCCTATTTCTGATTCTTATGACTGGGACTCAATTCTCTTACTCTCAGTCTTCTCTGTGTGTATGTTCTTTGGTTTGTATTTTGCTCTGACAGTCTTGTGGTGTCTCCAGTAACCTGCCTCAAATTGACAAATGTCATTTGACAGATGTAAATGACAAGTTTGTTAAAAATACTATTTTTTACTTTTCTGGGAAGTGTCTCTCTAAACTTTAAATTTACTCACCCAATCATCTTCATTTACCTTTACAATAATTGCAAAGATAATACACTAATTACACATTTGGAGAAGAAAAAGTTCAAGACAAGCAATTCTACTGACTTGATTTCGTATTCCAATGTTCAAATGACATTTCAAATCTTAACACTTTAAGAAATACCCAGCAATTTCAGAAATTTCTTCATATTGTTTAGAGATTATGTTTCATGAAGTTTTATATAAAGCTTTATTTTTTAAAATACAGCTATTTTAACATAAAACATGCAATTAAATTAAACAAATTTAAGTTCCATGCCTCCTGACCAAATAAGATCTTCAAAATGTTTATCAAAGAAATTAGATTTTTACTTTATTGAGATTTCTTAAAAGTTTTAGTTGGAGCTGCTGTAAGTTAGTTTAAATTTAAAAAGAAATTGAGTGAAGTATATGAAATAACCTAAAATTGTGTTATCATGTTTTGTTACTGAGGAACAGAAAGACAAAGCATCACTGACCAAAATAATTTTTTAAAGTAACTTAAAAGTACTCAAAATAACTTTAAATTGCATTAAATATAGAAAACTAAACCTAGAATTTAAAGAAGTTACCTGCATGTTTTTAGAGGAAAAAAAACTTTTAAATAATTAACTNTATAAAGCTTTATTTTTTAAAATACAGCTATTTTAACATACAACATGCAATTAAATTAAACAAATTTAAGTTCCATGCCTCCTGACCAAATAAGATCTTCAAAATGTTTATCAAAGAAATTAGATATTTACTTTATTGAGATTTCTTAAAAGTTTTAGTTGGAGCTGCTGTAAGTTAGTTTAAATTTAAAAAGAAATTGAGTGAAGTATATGAAATAACCTAAAATTGTGTTATCATGTTTTGTTACTGAGGAACAGAAAGACAAAGCATCACTGACCAAAATAATTTTTTAAAGTAACTTAAAAGTACTCAAAATAACTTTAAATTGCATTAAATATAGAAAACTAAACCTAGAATTTAAAGAAGTTACCTGCATGTTTTTAGAGGAAAAAAAACTTTTAAATAATTAACTAAAAATTAGAAAGGAAAACTTTTAAAATTCATGTAAATAGGGGCAAATAAGCAGAAAGGAAATTATGGATAAAATGAAATAATACTAACATTTTTAAAACCCCCAATTTTGGGGGGAGGTAGAGATGAAAATGCTATTAAGTTCATTACAAAGTTGTTGAATTACACCATGATATACTAATAAAAAACTGAGCAATTTTGAGAAATGCCTATAATATCCCCTGAATATACAAATGTTACAAATCTGGAAAACATCTTCATGTTTAAGAGAAATGTTCATTTTTAAACAACTTATCAATCGAACTAATCTTTTAAGAAATTTACCTGGTTCCCTTTCCTAAATTTCTAACTTTCTCCTAGCAACCTGCAGAGCCCCACAGGCTCAGTATAATTACATGAAAATCCATCATTTTTATGCCCTTACATTTCCTTCTA
>NW_007733747.1:31397-33185 GCF_000696425.1 Galeopterus variegatus | reverse complement strand
AACCTGCAGAGCTCCACAGGCTCAGTATAATTACATGAAAATCCATCATTTTTATGCCCTTACATTTCCTTCTATTCCTGCTAATTGAATGCACAGTACTTTGGCCACCTAAATAAAAACCTCCTGTGGTATGTTTTAACTTTCCCTCTCTCCTTATCCTCTACATTTGAAGATTTGCCTGGTCATAGCAAATTTAGCTTATAAAAGAGTACTTCAAAAAGTTTATGGAAAGATTAATATCATCTTTCAATTCTATTTTTCCATGAGTTTATGGAAAGATTAATATTGTCTTTTCAATTCTATTTTTACATACCCGTGTTTGTAGCTTTTGCTGTTATTCTAATTCAGACTCTCATCTTAAATATACTGTATCATATAAACAGTAAGAAAAGAATGCTAATAGATAAAGAATAACCACCACAAATTTAGGTCTAATTATTTCAGTTGTTACATGCTTATTAGTGAAAAGGTGTAATCTATTCGGTAACAAATTATGATAACACAACTTCAGGTTATTTTATATACCTTTCTACATTTCTTGGTAAATTTAAACTAATTCACAGCAGGTCCAACTAAAACTTTTGAGAAATCTCAATAAATCCAATGCCTAATTTCTTTGATGAACATTTCACTTGGTCAGGAGGCATGGGACTTAGACGTTGCTGATGACTGATTAAATGTCAGCTCATCAAATCAACACACCAAAAACTGCTGCCCCTGGGAAAAACTACGATTGATCAACAAAGCACTACGAACGAATTACCGCATTCCTCAATATGGTCAGTCTTTCAATTACCTCCTCTAAGAGGCTGAATTCAAGATGAAAAAAATACTTTTTATTGATATGTGCACAGAACCCACCAAGAACTAGTCACTTTGTGGTGAGAGTTCCCTGAAATAGCTTTCTGCATATCCAACGCAAGTGCCATCTATTCTTACTAAGTATATCACCTCCACAATAAAAATCAAGAATTATTTAGGTTACTATTATAGAGTTATAACCATTATGAAAAGCATTAGTTTTATAACCTAAAATTAAACAATCTTAACCAAGAATACAGAGAGCCCCAAGATGCCCATGTGTGAGCTTCAGTGGCTCAACAAATCTCCTTATACAATATGTAAATTTATCTGCATATTTTTCTGGGCAAGAGTACCCAGTGTATTTATCAATATGCCAAAGTTTCCCTTAAACTAAACAAGAAGACAAAAACCATCAAAAAAAGAAAAGTATAATGACACAATATGGTGCAAGGAAAAAACTAGTATTTGAAGATAAGGAGCTAAGTTTGAATCCTAGTTCTACCCCTCATTAGCTGTGATACTTTGGCAAAACTTCTTCTCTTTAAACATCAATTTTCTAGTCTGTAAAAACAGAAAAATAATACCAACTATGAAGATTAAATATATGTAAAGTACTTAACATAGTACCCAGAAACTACTGCATTATCAACTGCTATTTGCTTTAAAAACACAAAAATGTATTAATTTGAATAAATGGACAGAGCACATTTCAAATCAACAGCTAGATTACAAAATTTAATTATTTTTCTTTTGAATGTAGTTTCATAGAAAATATGGGATACACCCTGTATTAGTTTCCTATTGCTGATGTAACAAATAACCACAAATTTAGTGGCTTAAAACAATGCAAATTTATTATCTTATAGTTCTGGACTTGGAAAGCCAAAATGGGACTAAAATCAAGGTGTTGGCAGGGCTGCATTCCTTGTGGAGGCTCTGGGGCAGGATCGGATCTTTGCCATTTCTGGAGACTCCTAGGCTCAC
>NW_007733747.1:30162-31365 GCF_000696425.1 Galeopterus variegatus | reverse complement strand
TCTTTAAACATCAATTTTCTAGTCTGTAAAAACAGAAAAATAATACCAACTATGAAGATTAAATATATGTAAAGTACTTAACATAGTACCCAGAAACTACTGCATTATCAACTGCTATTTGCTTTAAAAACACAAAAAATGTATTAATTTGAATAAACGGACAGAGCACATTTCAAATCAACAGCTAGATTACAAAATTTAATTATTTTTCTTTTGAATGTAGTTTCATAGAAAATATGGGATACACCCTGTATTAGTTTCCTATTGCTGATGTAACAAATAACCACAAATTTAGTGGCTTAAAACAATGCAAATTTATTATCTTATAGTTCTGGACGTTGGAAAGCCAAAATGGGACTAAAATCAAGGTGTTGGCAGGGCTGCATTCCTTGTGGAGGCTCTGGGGCAGGATCGGATCTTTGCCATTTCTGGAGACTCCTAGGCTCACTGCCACATTCCTACAGACTCTGCTTCCATCGCTGCCTCTCCTGCCTCAACTCTGACCCTACTGCCTCCCTCTTTTGCTTTTGTAAGATCCTTTGTGATCACATTGAGATAATCTAGGATATATCTCAATCTCAAGAACCCTAACCTAATCATGAAAAGTCCCTTTTGCCATGTAAAGTAACATATTCATAGGTTCTGAGGACTATGTAATGACATCTTCGAGGGAAAGAAGGCATTATTATTCTACCTACCACAGACCCCTTGACGTAGTTCAACACTGTATAAATTCTGGTGCTAAAATAAACGGTTATATGTACATTTTGGGATATCAGACACCTGATTAATTTCCCCTCATTACTTTAAAATAAATCAACTTTCCAGAACAGACAAAAGCAATTTTAGTTGCACCATTTAATCTGACATCAGCCATACTTGGTATGTTTTATGCTTTTTCTTATAAATGTATTAGATCACATTTTCAAAATTACTGCTATTTATAACCAATAGAATGTCTATCTTTTTATTTGGCTTCATTTTCATTTTTTCTAAACCATATTCTTTATATATGAATGCTCCATTTGTTTTAAAAGTTGAAGACACAGAAGCAGCCTAATTTAAAGAGAGGAATAAACAGTATGTGCTCATCAGATTTGGCTTTATCATGACATCTACTTACACCTGAGCACAAAATGGGGACCAAAACTCACCAGTGGTTCTCTATTTTTGACCAGACGGATTATTTTGACCGAGTCTTCC
>NW_007733747.1:29248-30005 GCF_000696425.1 Galeopterus variegatus | reverse complement strand
CGGGATCGCAACCCTCGGTGTTGCTCCCGCGCCTCGCTCAGCCAGTGAGCAGGAACCGTTCCGTATGTGGGATCCGAACCCTCGGGCGGAAGCGCCACTGCGCTTCCCAAGCGGCGCACTATCCAGTGCGCCACCGGGCTGGCCCTTAATGGTGTTTTTTAATCAACAAAGGATGCTCATTTTAATGAACTCAGTAAATGCTTTTTTTTAATGGTTGGTGCTTTTTGTACCCAATAAGAATTTCAAAGGGAAAGAATGAACTGCATCAAGATAATAAAACATCTGAAGAGGTAATAGCTACAAATTTTTGAAAACTGATGAGAGACAGAGTCTAAAGATTCAGAAAGCCCAACATATGCTTTAGGAAGAAGGAAAAAAGAAAATCCACGCTTAGATATATCATAGTGAAACTGTGTAATGCCAAAGGCAAAGAGAAAATCTTAAGACTATCTGGAGAGAAAAAGACCCAGGGGAAAAAAAAAAGAAAAAATTGATTGACAGCCCACTGATAAACAGCAACAACAGAAACTAGAAGATAGTTAAAATACAAAAGTCAGGGCCGAGCCCGTGGTGCGCTCGGGAGAGTGCGGTGCTGGGAGCGTAGCAGCACTCCCACCACGGGTTCAGATCCTATATAGGGATGACCGGTGCGCTCACAGCACTCACTGGCTGAGCGTGGTGCGGCCGGTCTCAAAAAGGACAAAAAAAAAAAAAAAATACAAAAGTCAGCCCAGACTTGCATACCCAGCAAAAGTAC
>NW_007733747.1:26301-28329 GCF_000696425.1 Galeopterus variegatus | reverse complement strand
AGCGCTCACTGGCTGAGCACGGTGTGGCCGGTCTCAAAAAGGACAAAAAAAAAAAAAAAATACAAAAGTCAGCCCAGACTTGCATACCCAGCAAAAGTATCTTTCAAGAATGAGAACCAAGATGAAGTTAACAGATCCACCTAAAAAAACTGGGAAAAAAAGAAGAGATCATGAAGTGACAGTTTTTCAAAGACACTGGACATGAGGCAATGAAGGACAGAGATCACAGAGAGACAGAAAACAAATGATGTGTGCCTTAAGCTTGCCCCAGCTCACAGCTTAGAGAGAGATTCCAGGCTGTGATGGGGGAGTAGGAACCCAGGCAGAAAGCCAGTGGTCTCCCTGAGTTGATAAAACAGAGCTGGAAATCCAGGGAGGTCAAGGGGTTAAAATTCTCAGGGAAGACTATGGGAAAGGAGAGAGCTGCACAGAAACAGAACTCTGAAGATCTGCAGGAGGTCACCCAAGTCCTGAGCTAGGTCCTCAGCCATGCATGCATATGAGAAAGTACCAGAAAGGGGTACAGCAGTCATTCTCACTGAGAGTGATTTTACTCCCCAGGAAATATTTGGCAATGTCTGGAGACATTTTTGATTGTCACAATTTGGGGGATGCTGCTGCCATCTAGTGCAAAGAGGCCAGGGATGTTCCTAAACATCTGATAGCATACAGAACAGTCCCTGCCTCCCCCCACCCCTAAAACCAATTATCTAGCCCCAAAATGTCAACAGCTCCAAGGATGAGAAACCTTGAATTACAGAAAACCATCTCTGAAGCTCGCACAGGGCAGGAATAGTTCTGTTCTTGTCATGCACAAGGGAAAAATCTCATAACACACAAGGCATTGAGGAGAGTTACCGGCTGGTACTTACTTAATAGTGAGAAAAGCTCAAGATTAAATGCTGCTACAGTTGTACCTAAAAAAGTTTAAAAGAAAGCCTCTGAAGGATTAAAATGTTTCCAAGTTACTATGTAACAGAAAAAGGTTCAAGAATATTATCTATAGAAACACAAAAATACCCAGCATCAAATAAGGTAACACTCACAATGACTGGCAGTCAATCAAAAATTACCAGGCATACAAAGAAAGGAGAAAATACTACTCATTGAAAAAAGAGAAAAGTAATAGAACCAAACCCCGAAATTACGCAGATAGATAGTAAACAAGAAACTTAAAAGTTATTATTATAACTATATTCCAAATCCTCAAAAAAGCTAGAGGAAAGACTAAACATTAGATATGAAATATATGAAAAAGACTCAAATCAAACTTCCGGAGTTAAAACACACAACAAACAAAATAATAATAAAAAATGGACACCAAATGAGATTAAATATTTGAAGAAATATGGCAAAAAATATTCCAAATTTGATGAAAAAATATAAACCTACATGTTCACAAAGCTCACTGTACCCAAGAACAAGAATCAGGAAATAGTATCAAATTGCTTAAAACCAGCGAGAAAAATCTTAAAATCATCCCAAGAAAATAAAGCATGTTATATATAAAACAATGAAGATTAAAAAAATTGACAGCACACTTCTCATCAGAAACAATGTAAGCCACAAGACAGGGAAGCACATTTAAAAAATACTCAAAGAAAAATACTGTCTACCTAGAATTCTATACCCAGTAAAAATATCTTTTAAAAATAGATATTGAAGACTTTTTAGAGACATACAAAAGCTGAAAGAATTCATCACCAGCAGACCTGCATCGTAAGAAATTTTAACATGAAGTCTTTCGGATATGAAGAAATTGAAAGTAGATGGGAATATAGATCCATACAGAGGAATGAACACCAGAAATGTCCACTATCTGGTATCTATGGCAACCATCTTGCACACAGCAAGAACAACAGAGATAGCTAATGAAAATATTTTTAAATAAAGCAATTATTATAGTTGACAGGCAATATTAAGAACAGCAATATATATTTTTTCTCCTTAGCTTTGAGCTCATTTTCATATCTGGGTTCTAAAATAATTTTAAAGATATCAAGCTCATCATTTTAATAACTCTGCTTT
>NW_007733747.1:22584-25933 GCF_000696425.1 Galeopterus variegatus | reverse complement strand
ATATCTGGGTTCTAAAATAATTTTAAAGATATCAAGCTCATCATTTTAATAACTCTGCTTTAGAACTATTGTTGGTTAGCAACATTTTTTTATTTTAGACAACTAAAAGTAATTTAGTACTCTATTTTCCTGTTTTAACTGTGGTGGTTTTATTCTTCAATACACAGATTTCTCTTTCAAAGGCATACTTAAATGAAAACTGTGTTTCCATATGTCATAATCACCAATCACAACTGATGGGTTTACCTGTTGCTCAGAAGAACCTGCAGGAAATTGAACATGAGGCCTTGAAACTCATCAGGCTCACAGCTCTCTCTGCCTTGGACCCCCTGGAGTCAACTCTATGTTCTAAGGATCTGTCAGGTCCACAGAATTACATGTCCAGCTCATAAGGATAAGTAACATTGATTTATCCCTCCAGAAGGAAGCTTTACTTTTTCCTTCAGCATGCTTTAACGAAGCCTCATCCATCCCACATGCTCAGGCAATGAGTAATTTTTGCTAAGTGAATATTCCGGAAGGCTGAAAAATTACAACCAATCTTTTTATTTTATTGCCTTTTAAAAAATCTACCAAATTTCCCTGACTTCCTAAATTATAATACCATGTTCTAGAAATGATGTTACTGCACTGTTTAATCAAAAGTGAGCCTCCTGAATGACTCATACAGGTTAATTTACCTTTAATGTGGCAAGTTGATGCTTAGGAGTAGTTCTTATTTATTAAAGACTGTGTTTGCTTCCTCTAGAAGCAAAGTCTCTGTACAGACCAACATCCCTCCATCAATGCCCCTAAATGCTACCAACATTATTGTTCTTGCCTATTTCATCACTGCAGGAAGAATTCACATTCTATTATATCTATTTAGGCCTTTGGTTACTCACCACCTTTTCCCTTTTCTCACCATCTGCTGTTTCTTTTATACTTCACTGTTTTTCCTAGACTTTAAAACTTCAACACTAAGACTGAATTTTGTAGGCATTATTGACTAATAATATTTTTTTTATATGGCAACTGAATGATCAACTCACATTGGGTATAACCTTTAAATCTTTGACAGTTCTCAGATGACAAATCTGTTAAAGAATGACAAGTCTTTTTCTAACTACTGAATACTTGAGGGCAACAGGTTATACAGGAAAAGTGCTGGTTTTCATCTGAAGCAAGAGATTCCTAAAGAGTGAAATGAACAGGATCACTACAATGAATTAAAAAACATGAAAGAAAAGCTTAAAGGTCCTATGAATGTACAGAATTATTTTATATAAGTATAAAAGCCTAGGAAAAGTGCTGGTTTTCATCTGAAGCAAGAGATTCCTAAAGAGTGAAATGAACAGGATCACTACAATGAATTAAAAAACACGAAAGAAAAGCTTAAAGGTCCTATGAATGTACAGAATTATTTTATATAAGTATAAAAGCCTATAATAAAATAAAATTCCAAACATTAAATAATTCACATTGAATTCAATTTACTGAGAGCCCCTTACATCACAAGCACAGTGCTGTGTGCGAGAGAGAGAGAGAGAGAGAGAGAGAGAGAGAGAGAGAGAGAGAAACAAGACCATTTTGTGTGTCAATAAGAAAGGCACACTTGCATTCTTTGTTAGGTACAGAACACAGAAAAGCCCTGAAACACACACACACAAAAACTTGCTAAATGTCCAGCTAGTTTTTGAATGCAAGTTTTGAGCTTTAGTTTTCTTAATCTTTAAAACAGAGTTAATATTAGTAATTAATAGGATTTCATAATGATTAAAGAGGTAATACACGAAAGTGCTTGGCAAAAAAGTCTGCTCCACAGTAAACAACATTATTAATATTATTAGCTATTATAATTAGTTATAATAATTTTTCTGCATTAGTCACTTTGTATATAAACTTGCAGAAGACCACATATAAATAAGAAAGTATTCTTTTCATCTTGCTATGGTATGTTGACAAAAATTGATCAAGCAAAAACATTTTAAACCATAAAAGAAAGTTAACAGATTGTATACTATGATGAATATGGATCTAACTAGAAATAACACCCACAAATTTCAAAAACCAAACCCAAACCACGCAGGAAATTCCAATAAGTCAGGATAATAAACTTAACAAAATTCTTTATAGACTATCAAGAAATTACTGTCAATGCCAATATGACATAAACGT
The DNA here is from genome assembly GCF_000696425.1 of Galeopterus variegatus. Taxonomy (NCBI): domain Eukaryota; kingdom Metazoa; phylum Chordata; class Mammalia; order Dermoptera; family Cynocephalidae; genus Galeopterus; species Galeopterus variegatus. Next base: position 23,776 of record NW_007733747.1, on the reverse strand, counting down.
CCATGAAAGTAGACCAAATTGAAAAGAAAGTCACATAACTTTAAGCATTTTTGTAATTAGACGAGTGTGAAATAAATAGGCCAGGTATTCCACTGAAGAAGCTAAGGGGAAACATAAGCCAACAAAAATAAAAAAAAAGACAAAAAGAAAATACTAGAAAAATAAAATTGATAAATAAAATGAAGAGGCAGTGCTTCTGAGAAATCAGGTAAATAGACAATTTTTGGTACGCAATAGCAAGAAAAAGGACAGAACTTTTGATATGAATCAAATAAGGGAAAAAATGCGTACCAACTCCAATATCCTTGAAAATCTTAATAAAATGTTGTTTTCTAGGAAAAAATAAATAATGAAATAATTCTAGAAGAGGTTGAAAACTGGAGTAAATCAATAACTACAAAGAAATCTTAAAAACTGTCAAAAAAATTTCCTCAGAAATGGCATTAGGACCAGATGGCTACATAGAAGGGTTGTATTAGTTTTCTACATATTTATAGCATCCCAGAACACAGAAAAACATGAAAAGGTTTTCAATTTCTTTTTTCAAAGGTATCACAACCCAAATGCACAACCTAACCAGAAAGTATAAAACTTTAGTCTCAGGATGGATTTAAAAAAACAAAAACAAACATACAAACAAAAAAGCTAAGTAATTAGAAAAATCATACATACAGCATATTAAAAAGAAGGCTTAATTTCAACAATTCAAATGTTTACCAATATAAATCTATGCACATTATTTGTGCTAACAAGTATAGACTATTGTATGATCACCTTAATACCAGAAAGGCATTTGACAAAATTTAACATATTCCTGAGTTAGATGAGAACAAAACTTTATAGAGTATTATATCAGAAACCAACAGCAAATATCATACTTAATAGAGAAACACAGAAGTATCCCCATTGCAATACAGAAAAACAAAAGTATATCCTTTAGTATTACATATTTTGAACACTTTTTCCTGTAGGTCATACCAAGGCAATAAGATGGTGGGGGAGGGGATACTTTTATTACAAATAATAAAAATGAAAAGATAAAATGCTCTTGAAAATAACATGACTTTATGCATGACAAGAAAGGAGAATCACTTGGAAATTAAAAGAAATGATATAGGGGCCGGCCCGGTGGCGCACTGGATAAGTGCACCGCTTGGGAAGCGCGGCGGCGCTCCCGCCCGAGGGTTCGGAT
>NW_007733747.1:13755-21207 GCF_000696425.1 Galeopterus variegatus | reverse complement strand
TTTTTTTTTTTTGTCTTTTTTCGTGTCCGGCAACGGATCGCAACCCTCAGTGTCGCGCCCGTACCAGACCAGGACCGGCAACGGGATCGCAACCCTCGGTGTTGCGCCCACACCTCGCTCAGCCAGTGAGTGGGAACCGGTCTGTATGTGGGATCCGAACCCTCGGCGGGAGCGCCGCTGCACTCCCAAGCGGTGCACTGTGGCAGTGTGCCACCGGGCCGGCCCAATAATTTCAAAATTTAAAAAATAAATCTTATTAAAAAGCCACAAGAAAATATGAAAGACAGTTTTCATAAAGTTACATAGGTAGTAAGGAACAGGCCATCCTTTCTAAGCTAATTCAATGCCAGAAGTCATAAAGGAAAAGAATGCTACATTTTACTACAGAAAGTACGTATTTCTGTACGGTCTTGGAAAATGCAAGTAAGATTTAAAGAAAAATAACTGAGGAGAAATATATAATAATGGTTTGAAATCCTTATATCACTCTTATAATTCATTAAGAAAAGCACAAAATTTTCATTGATCATTATTCAGTCATAAAGTACTTACTGAAAGCTAGCTATATGCTTAGAATTATTTTACCCTTGCTCTCAGGTAGCTTATATTCTAGTGGTGATTAACTAACAAACTGAAAAAAACCATTTATTGAACAGAGCATATGCAATTAATTTCATCTTAATTGTGACTGTACAGAGAAACAACTCATGCACTATTGCAGGTACTGTACGTTGAGAGAAACTTTTTCAGTACAACCACTGCGGAAAACAGTATGGTGGTTTCTCAAATAACTGCAGATTGATCTTCCATATGGTCCAGCAATCCCACTTCTGGGTATATACCCAATGGAATGGAGATCATCATGTCAAAGGGATATCTGCACTCCCATGTTCATTGCAGCTCTGTTAACAATAGCCAAGATATGGAACCAACCTAAATGTCTATCGATGGACGACTGGATGAGGAAAATATATACACACACACCATGGAATACTACTCTGCCATAAAAAAGAATGAAATTCTCCCATTTGCAACAACATGGATGAGCTTGGAGAAACTTATGATGAGTGAAATAAGCAAAGCAGAGAGGGATAAATCCCGCACGTACTCACTCATAAGTGGGAGCTAAGAGAGAACGAAGGAAGGAAAGAAAGACCACTGTGGTGCATTGGACTTGCAGAGGGAGAGATCACACCTAGGGATACAAAGTGGAGTGGGAGAAAGGGAGATTGGGAGGGAGGTCAGGGATAATTGGGTGGGGGACACGGGTAATAGTCGCAATTTGTAGTAATGGGCATGCTGTCAGTATGGATCTGGCCATCACATCTTGAGCACAAGTGGTGACAATCAGCTTTGTATCTCATGAATATTCATAACCAATAAAAAAATACTATAAAAAAAAAATAAAACACATTTCATGCCCTCCCCCCAAAAAGAAAAGAAAAGAACAAGCTGGTAATAACTATCATCGAAAATTTAAAATGTTCAAACATTATGTATGACACAGTAATTTATTAACCCAATAAAAACATATATTGATCCAAAATTCCATAAAAATCTAGAAATTTACAAACGATGCATACCATAGTGTTGTTTAAGCAGCAGAAAAGCAGAAACAACAGAAAGGTCCACCTCCAAGAAATAAGTTAAATAGATAATTATGTTGACCCAAAAAGAAGTCTACAAAATACCAAAATGTTAAAAAACAAACAAAAAAACCACAGTAAAGACTGCATCCTACAATGCCATAGAATATACTAGGAAAAATGTATATTTAACATTTATCTATACAGAAAGGATTGAGAGGTAATGCAGCCAGCCAAGAGCAATTATCCCTAAAGGTATATGAACACACAATTCACAGAAGAGAGAATGTCATTAAGCATATAAAAAGATACTCATCCTCACTAATAAAGCAAGGAATATAGGGGCTTCAGCTTTCTCTGCAGTTTGACTGAAAAAATACAATTATGTATTATCATAAAATAATATTTCTGTTTATTTACAAGTCCCTATTCAAGTCACTTTGTAAAAGGTAAAATTAAAGTGAAAATAATAAACCACCACATCTCATTAAAGAAAAATATCACAAATAATTTATATAAATAAATAATTTCTTCTAACCTCATTTATGGATTTTTTTAACTTTTCCTTTATATGTGTGTGTGTTGCTGTCTGTCTCTGAGGTTGTGAATACCTCTCTGTCCTGTGATCACATAACTGTCAAATTTTCTTCTAATATTTTTATGATTCAATTTTTTTTTTTTTTTTTTACACATAAATGCTTAGTCTATTTGGAATTCATTCTAGCGGGGATTTTAAAAAATTTTTTCCCAAATGACAAACCAGTTCTCCCACACCATGCATTGAAGTTATCTCTCAAAACCACCCATCCCCCAATTCCTTCATTAGAGCCACAATCATGTTCCACCCGAATTACTTCCTCGGGCTCCCAACTGGCCTTCCTCTGTTGAGTATTCCATTACACTCACCTTGCACTCCCCTTTACCTCAAAAAACTGCTCTATATATTACATATGGAGTACCTGTGTCACTTCCCTGTATAAATCCTTTCACTGGCTTTCCAGTTTGGATGAAATCCAAACTTTTTAATAAGCTCACAATTAGAGTGGCTGCATGATTTATCATCTAAATAGGGAAACAATTGAAAGTAAAATAATGGCTATTAATAATAATGCTGGAACTATGGCCAAAAGGCTCGACTGTCCAGCTCCAAACTCTTGCCCCTTTCTCTTTCATAAGCTACTGTTCAGCCATACTGAGTCCATTTTGCATCCTTGAATTTAACAAGTTTTTTCTTTATGGGACTTTACCTAAAATATTTATATTTCACACCCACCCCTGACCCATCTTCCACTCCTCTGCCCTGTCTGGCTAACTCAAACTCAACCCTCAGGTCTCCATATGTATGCCACTTCCTCTCTAAAATTCTCCTTAATCTCACCCCCAAATTTGGACTTAGCACCATTCCTATGTGTTCTACTTCATTTCCACATGTTCCCCCTTTTTACCCAATATTTCTAGCAACATCATTAATCTACATGTATCTTCTACAAGTTATATCCACAGAGCCTGGTATACAGTAGACATTGAACAAATATCTAGGAATGAATGACGACCTGTCTCTAGTGACATTAACAAATTACCAAAGAAAGTTATAAAACTTTTCAAAAAGAGTTGGCAGATCTGTGGAATATGTGTACTACCTCCCCATAGTGGCTGCATGTATGGTTATGTATATGTATATATGTACGTGTGTGTGTGTGTACATGTGTGTTAAAAAAAAGTCATATTACTTTGGAGGTACATCTCAGTTTTCTTTTCAGTACTGTGAATTAAATATTTAAAATGGAATATCAATCCTTAAAAAGTAAATAATTTTCCTTATCCACTAAACGTTAAAGACAATATTTAAATTAATACACCAGAATTGTATTTTTCATACTTTAACTCTCAGTTCAACTAACAACCCATGTGTAGATGTTATATTTCCAACTATACCATGTTTCTGTTGTAAGAGAATAAAAAAGCAAATATCTTAATTTATTGCCAGGGCAGAAAGGATTAACTAATTATATTTTGAAATAATCTAAAATTTATTTGGGGGCTGAGCTCCTTAATTACCTATAGAAGTGAAATTCAAAGTGATGATAGTTAATACATACGACTTAGAGGGAAGCAATGTTAAATGTTAGGTCAAAATGACAAGAAAGATACTTTCTTTCCAAGACTGGCAAACTAAAAACGGCATTCCCAAGTGTAATATCACGTCTGGAATCTTATCTATTTTATACACATATTTCTCAAATATACATTTTCACAATGACTTCTATTTTTTAGTCACATTGCTATTATGTAAATATGAAAAATAAACAAAATTATCCATCAAAAAAATTTCCCACGTGATAAAATTTAACTATTCAATGATTACAAAATTTTTTCAAATGGATCTTCATCCTACCATCCAGTCATACCTTCCTCCTGAGCCAAATACCGGTTTCCATCTAGAATAATCTCTTTGTTATTAGCTGTTCCATTTCAAACACTCTTGAATAGAATACCTAAATCACTTTTCTTTTTTTTTTTTTTCTTTTTGTCTTTTTTCATGACCGGCAACGGGATCGCAACCCTTGGTGTCGCGCCTGCACCACACTCAACCAGTGAGCGGACCGGTCTCTATATGGGATCCGAACCCTCGGCGGGAGCGCTGCCGCACTCCCAAGTGCCGCACTCTACCGAGTGTGCCACTGGGCCGGCCCCAAATCACTTTTCTTGTCTGAAACATTCCCCTTTAATTTAGAGTAACCTGGAACCAAGATAATAATCTCAAAAGGGAATTTAACAAGCTTCTCATAGCTACCCTCACCCTGCTCTAGTCGATATTAACTTCTCGCGTGGAGTTTAAGAGCAAATGAAGAAATCTTCAGAGCATTTTCTGGCTAAGAATCTCCTTTTTACTTTTTCACACACTTTGTCTTTAATATCAAGCAACTTTTCTGCTCTAACCTAATCCTTGTTTTTTTAGAACTAAAATTTAATTAACCTCCTGAAGCACTATGAATCAATTCCCCTTATATTATTAATCATAGTCCATTTACTCTTTGCAGCAATACATTCACAGACTTATATTTACTTATAAAAATTAGATATTATTGTCCATGAATGTTTTTGTTATTTCATCTTTTATTTAATAATTCCTGTTTTGAATGTAAATTTAAGACCAAATACAGCATGGTTCCAAAAAGTGTTTCTCAAAGAAGGTAGAAATCAGTTTTTGCATCTAGGCAGAAATTTTCTTCCAACATACTACATATGCTTACCAGTAATCATCACAACATAACTGATCATTTTAATTACAGAATTATATAATCCATGTGTAATTTTGACTCACAGAACAATATTTTACACCCAACTGCAGTAGTGTCAAGTCCAAAATGTATACATTATAGGATTTAGTGCACAAATGACCTTAGAATAACAGCAGGAAAATTTTTAAATGTCTTCTGCAGACTAATCACATTTGAAGAAAAAATAAGTGATAGACTTGAGAGGAAACGGGCAGGGGAGAATTGAAGTCTGTCTACCAATATTTTACTGGTAAGTTACAATGGAAAACTGCTCTGCTCTGTAAAATGGAATATTTTGAAGCATGAATTGGTAGAGGGACGGGGATGGGGAGGAGGTAGGGGAAGGAGGGAGAGAAATACTGAAATGATTCTATAGAAAAATAGATTTTAGAATACCATTAACTGACCAAATAAAACAGACTCAGACAAAAGCACTAGTAGTTTCTGTATTCCGTACTCTTAAATTCATCTAAAAAGAAAATGACGTTGGAGGTGCCCCAGGCTCTCCCGAGCCGGGGCAGTGGGGGGCCAAGGGTCTCAGCCACGCCACCCCCCATGCTTAACCAGCCCAGTGACGACCAGTGAGCCTGAGCAAGAAGGGCCCTGGGTGCCTGAGCTGGTATGGTGGGGGCGAGGGCTACTGTCACACCCCATTGACATCTGCACCCAGCCCAGCAATGACCAAGCCACCGCTGGAAGCCCCCTGGTCTCCCCTGTGGGAATGTGGGGGGGTGCCAAAGGCCTAGATCCTGCCCCTCCTCCTTCCTCTTTCTTCCATCCCATTTCCTTCCCCTTTCCCTTCTCTCTCTCCCTCCCAACTGCTCTATAACAACATTGTAGAACGTAAAAAAATAATATTAATAAAATTTTAAAAAAAGAAAAAAAGAAAAGGACCTTGAAACTACACTGTAGTTGCCAACTTAAATTCTGAACATCCCAATTAAAGTGTTTTGTAGTTTGTTGCAACATTATAATCATTATAATCAACTCTTTTTCCTGAATAGTGTTTAGTCCATTAAAATACTGTGTACTATTTCAAAACATTTACTTGAAAATTGATGCTCAAAATAAAATTCATCTGAACCTTCAGAAAGCGGCCCTTTTTGAAGGTATTTATTACAGGTGCAACATGTCCTCACCTTCACATTGGGTTTTGACAGTAGTTTCAACAGCTCTCTGATCTCACTGTTCAATGGCTTGTTCTGAAGCTCTTCGGCCAGCTGCAGGGAGATTACATTGACATAAAGAACATTTAGTAAGAGCACTGCAAGTGAGGTTCGGTTGTGTGACAGCTGAGAATCCGTCTCGCTCAAGGCTATTACTTTCCAGTTTAAGGAGAAGTCAGCGTAAAAGAAAACAGACCATCAATCACTGCTCTTCTTTTTAGGCCATTCGTAGTCCAGATCCAAGCCCAGGCTCTCGGCTGAGTTCAACTCAAGTAATCATATCAGCCAGATCACCTTCTGATTTATTGCAATGAGGGCAAAACCCAGCACTTCATCTACGTGAATGGCCTCACACATGGACAAAGGACCACTTGTAAAAAGGACTCGATCAAGCTTTGACACTGTACAAAAAAAAAGAGCTTCTGAATGAGGTGGTGAAATCCACGGGGTTTCCAAAAACCAACAGTAGCTGTGCTGTTTAGAGGTGGGGTAAAAAGAACTAGAATGCCCCTAATAGAGCAAATGGTCTGAAACTTTTACTATGTTTACCTACACAGACTAAGAAGTCTGTTAAATATAAACCAAGTTAATCATAAAATGACCAATAATAGCTTGACAGCTACTCCAGTACCAAATATGCTGACAGTACTCTACTGTAACGATAAGGAATTTCCATTTGTTGGTTCTACCTAAAGAAAGGGTTGTCACTTAAAACTTGCCTCGTGTTCTCCATTAAGAGATAGAGAAACTTTCTATTCTATTTTACACTATAGCAAGGCTTATGTAATTTTCATAAGAAGAAAAGCAAGACTTAAATAGGAAAAAATATGAGTATTATGAAATATGCAGCATATAATTCAAAATATATAAATGAATTTTATATAAAAACCCTTCTTAAAACGTTGCATGAAATTTCCATTTGCCCCTACTATTTCTACCAAGCTAAAAATAATTACTCTTTTCTCTGGAAAAGGACTTTTCTCTAAAAGAAGGGCATAATATAAATTATACACAAAAAAATAAAATCAGAGAAAATTGATAGATTCATTCATTCCATTTCAAAAATTGCTTTTACTTTTTCAAGGTAATATTTTGACAGAATTTTAACTTAACAAAAAGACGCAGAAGGCAAATACATTGTTCTCATGAATTACAAAATAGTATGGTTTATCATATTTACAAAGTAGCCTTTAACTTTTTTAAAAAGCAATATTGTTGGTTTATTAATATGATGGGGCCTCAATCACACTGGTTTATAAACAAATGTTTCTGAAAACCCTCAACAGCAGATGTTTGAAAACTGGTTTTTAAGGCTTTCTCAGGTGGCAACTGCAGCTTACTTATGGAACTATATCTACAACTTAACTTACCTTCATTTCAAAAGTTTTGTTTTTACAATGCAGAAGTAAGCTCCCTCAT
>NW_007733747.1:12557-13438 GCF_000696425.1 Galeopterus variegatus | reverse complement strand
GCCGCCGCGCTTCCCAAGCGGCGCACTATCCAGTGCGCCACCGGGCCGGCCCCATTTTTCAAGGTAATATTTTGACAGAATTTTTAACTTAACAAAAAGACGCAGAAGGCAAATACATTGTTCTCATGAATTACAAAATACTATGGTTTATCATATTTACAAAGTAGCCTTTAACTTTTTTTAAAAAGCAATATTGTTGGTTTGTTAATATGATTGGGCCTCAATCACACTGGTTTATAAACAAATGTTTCCGAAAACCCTCAACAGCAGATGTTTGAAAACTGGTTTTTAAGGCTTTCTCAGGTGGCAACTGCAGCTTACTTATGGAACTATAACTTAACTTACCTTCATTTCAAAAGTTTTGTTTTTACAATGCAGAAGTAAGCTCCCTCATTAAACATATATATTAAAACATGCTTGTAATCTGTGCAGATAAAAATAGAAGGGAAAATGTGTAACAACTAAACAAATAGCTCTCAACTTGGATATTTATGCTGTATTTTCTAAATCAGAATATAAAATATATCAAAACATATCAAATTCTGAAGATGGTCAATTTTTTATTACATTATGGCTCTGATATTTTACTAAACGGAATTATAGTTTGTTTTATAATAATAAAGGAAAAAATTAAAAAGCAATAGATAAGCTACCGGATATCACTAAAACCAGCCTTCACACTAAACATGTTTCTCGTCTAGCTTAGCGTCTTTTTATAGTTTATCCAGGTGTGCTCTCAATCCATCCAAGTCCGAAAGTTAACAGTAACAATCAGCAAGTTAGCTGCCCTCCCCCAGGTTTAAAATAAAATTATAGCTACAGGAAATTAACTACTCCATCAATGCCAACTGCTTCTAAAATTTATTTTTTGCTTATGAAGG
>NW_007733747.1:1466-12444 GCF_000696425.1 Galeopterus variegatus | reverse complement strand
AGGAAATTAACTACTCCATCAATGCCAACTGCTTCTAAAATTTATTTTTTGCTTATGAAGGCAATTTGGAAAGGTCTAATATCCATAAATCATTACTATGCTCTATAATCCATTTTAAAAACAATCCTGTCTTTTTATGTATTTCATATGCCTCTTTCTTATACTAGTATCTGTCATTTTTTAGTACTGTCAGCAGTATAGCTATCTCATTTGTCTTTCTTTCTCCAAAGCATTCCACTTGTCTGTGACTTTTCTCAGAACCCTAACAGCTGACAGCTTCTCTCTCTCCATAGAGTTTACAGCCTAAAATTTCTATGACGTAGTTACCAAGGCAGAACAAGAGGGTAGCTACAGGCAACATTTTCAGAACAGGAAAATGAATGAAAATCAACATAATATCAGCATAAGCTCAGTGGTGACAGGAGTTTTGGAAACATTTGCAACTTCTTCTGGCTTCCACTCATAGGATCACACGCATCTGTCTGCACTAGGATGAATTCTGCCTCTGCCAGGTCTGTGGCAGACATGTCCCGGCAAGCTCAGAAAGGCACACTTACGTCATCGGCCAAGGCTGCTGCGCCATGGAGAATGGGTACAGGGCCCTGTTTCTCGTAGTAGTGAAGTTTTTCATGAATCTGGAAGGAAATCAAATGAATATAAGTTTACCTGCTAGCAAACAATCTCAGATATTTAAATATTTTGTAATTGTAAATAGAATTTGATCCCTTGAACATTCTAAAGTTACATGTTTATGTAAACCGACAGATGACACATATGTGCACATAATTCATCTATTACTATGGTCCAGTGGAGCCAAATGGAAAAAAAAAATCTTCACTGAATAGAACCCACATAAAAACTAAACCTTTTAATCCCCCTAATAAACAAGTTAGTTTTCTAAAATCTGTAATTTCTAAAATATATTGCTTCGATACTTTAAGTATCAGTTGTATTTCATATTTCTGCTAAAAACATAAATTATGATTAAAGCAAAGCAAACCGGCAGCCACATTCTGACAGACTGGTGTGGAACAGACGCCAAGAGCAAAGGAGCTGGCACTCTGTGCACCTGGGTGCCAAGTCCTGGAACACCTTACCAAGCACACTGCTCCTTTTGCTTATTACTCATATTTTTCAAAATTGCCAACTTTTTCCCCCCAAATTCAAATTTCCAGACCAGATGAGATCAGGTACATTCAGGGTGGCATGGCCATAAGCTCAAATTCAAATTTCTAAGAAACAAAGGGATTTCTTATAACTAGAGACATTTCTCATAAATATTTAGTTTACATAAGATTATTTTTTCATGTTGTGAAACAATTCTATTAATGAATACATTAAAAAATTGGGTCCTTTATTTCCCATCATCATGAACTGAGAAACACAGAAGAAAGAATCTATTTTAATGCAATAGAAGACAAACTGAGTTCCTTAAAAAAATCTGGTATAAAATTAAGAAATGAAAGATGCTTTGACCAATGCATAACTATTGGCACTCAAGTTTAATTCTATTTCCACTCTTATACAGGTGCCCTTAACATTTTACACTTGAAAACTCGCTTAAGTCTCTTCTTATTTATAGCTGAAGAAAACTGTCCCCCACTATATAAGAAAAACAGTTGCACCTCACAATTTCCTGTTTTTTAATAGGTATCTAGTAATACACTCTTTAATTATACTCAAAGCTAACCAAAGTCCCTCGTAAAAGTCTGGAAGATAGATTTTATTTTGATTAGCCAGATGCTGTTGCTAAGAGAGGATTCGATTACCTTTTTGGCAACCTGGTACATAATGTAAAGTATCAGGGAAAGAATTCTGACACTTATGATATTACCAGAGTGATCAGTGCAAGATTTTTACTTAACATCTTGGAATCTTTAAACATGTATCACATCAGTGTAATAAGTAAAATTGTAAATATATAAGCTATAAAAAGAGAAAGATCTGATTTGAGAAACTATTAAAGTATAATTTAAAACAAAAGCCAACCATTCTAAGAGCTAAATTAATTTTTTTTAGATAATTTCCAAGTATTAGGTCACCTCGACATATATCATCATAGAATACTGAACTATCATAAAACTCATTTCACTTTATGGCAATTGCTTCTTTAAATGTTTGCCTCTCTGCTACAGTAAACAGAGGCTTAGATTTATTAAGCACTTACCATGTGCCTGCGTTACCTATGTAATAGTTGTTAGTAATACAAGTAATATAGTCTTTAGTGAATTTAATACTGTATTTTAATTCCTTCACCCTTGCAAGAACATGAAGAGAGAGAGAGGATGATCAGCTCATTCTACAGGTAAACAGATACGCAGGAGTTAAATAACCTGCTAAGGTCCCAGAGAGTAAGAGGCAGAGCTGGGATTCCAAGCTCCTGCCACCTGTTGCAGTGTCAGAGCTCTTAAACAACCACTTTCCTGCCTCTCAGACTAACTTCTCATCTACATTCTCCACGGGATTCATTCACTGCTGAGTGCAGGTGACCTGTTTGTAGGCACCCAAAGGCGTCTGGATAGATAGATGACAAATAGTAATGGCTGTTTTCAACAACTGTAGCATTACTGGTGGTTCCTCTCCACCCCTTCCCCTTATCTTTTCTTTCTGATGTCCCCAATTTTCCTAGTTTAACTTGTATTAATACTATAACTGTAATCTAAAATTACATGCCCCAAATAAACATGTTGTTTCTCCACTTAATTTGCTTCTTCTGAGTGTTTTTTAAAAACAGTCAGTTTTTCTTTCACCATCTTCTCTAGATCCTCCCCCTAGTGATATTACTGCCCACCCCTACCCTGCCCATCCCTGGACTTTGAAATATACCAAGAATTTCTAAAATGTTCTCCTAGAATTTCAAAATGCTACCAACCCTATATTGATATGTTTTACTTCACTGCATAATTTAAAAAAATTAAGTTGGTAGGAGAGTAAAAATTTGCTCTAAATAATTTTGAGCTGTTCACTGTTTCCAAAAATTTTGACGGAAATTCTGCTTTTTATAAGTATTTATAATATCCAGGGATGATATATATCATTTTATATATACATATATAAAATGATTTTAAAATTCTAATGTAATAAACAGGTAACACATATAGACTTCAAACCAAGGCTGTCCAATAGAACTTTCTGTGATGCTGAAATGTTTTATAGCTGCTTGTCCAGTACGGTTAGCCACTATCCACATGTGGCTTTTGAGCATTTAAACTGTGGCTAGTGTACTTGGGAAACTAAATTTTCACTTTCATTTAATTTTAATTTATTTAAATTTAAGCACTCGCATGTGGCCAGTAGCTTTTATATTGGAGAACGTGTCATAGCTTTAAATTATACACTCTATAATTTCCCTTTATATCCCAGAAAAATTCACTCTAATACAGTTCTGCAAATTTCCCTGAGTAGGAACATTTTGGAATCCAATAGTAAATATATAACCAAAAATGTGGCTTAACATCAGTAAGTGAACTAGCATCTGTTATTAAATATCACGTACAGCCAAATCTCATTTATTTTATCTAAACACTTCCCTTCACAGATTCAACCAGGTAATAAAAGTGTACTTCATTTTTCTCCCCTGAGCAACAGGAACAGGACAAGTGGAGGGAGGAAAGGAGTTAGGAAAATAGAAGTCTGGAAAGAAGTAGAGACTCTGGTTAAATTAATTTCATATGACAAAAAGATATACAGTTACTCACAAGTAAGATCCTAAAAATAATGACATACTAAATACTTAAAATACATTAAGAAAAAAGATATCCCAAAATCTATATGCACTATGCTTATCAAATAGTGTATATGTATGTGTCCACTGAGGGTTTTCTATAACTACATTCATAATCGGAAAAGTCAGTTAAAAATAAAAATGATTTCTATATGTAACCAGTTTCCTATAAGAAAGCTGCAGTTATCTTCGTTTGCACACTCAGAAAATGAATGTTTAATTTTAGTACGGGAATCTGGTGCCAATGATTTAATTTTAGTTACACATATAATAGAACTTTTTTTTTTTTTGGTCTATTTCAAATGTTTTATATATATATATATATTTTTTTTTAATTTATTTATTTATTAATTTTTTTTTTACATTCTAAGATGTGTGGAGTAGTTGGGGGGTAGGGAGAGAAGCAACAGGGGAGGGAAATAGGGTGGGAGGGGGAGGGAGGGGAGGAAGGGGGAAGTGTGGTTGAGGCCTGTGTGGTTGAGGCCTGTGAGCAGAACTTTTTAAAATGAAGTTTCAATAGTCAAAGTGTGAAAAAACCCTAACTAGTTCCAATGTAATCATTTGTGTTAAGCCTCTAAGTGATCTGTGGAGGTATTTAAGCTGAAAAACTCCACCATGGTTATCTGAATTATGTTATATTAAATAAACCAAAGCTGTAATCCTTTTCCTGGCTTCTATTATCACTATAAAAAGTACTGAAAATAAGTGCTCAGTAGTGTGAATCTCTAGTATGTTAATTAATTGTGCCATTATCCCACGCATGCACGCTCATCCCATCTACGTCCTTTATTTAAAACATGGGGACAGAGATGGGGGAATGCTGAATATTAAAAAAGAAAATTCACGGGACACAATCACAGCCAGGAAGAGTTGGAAATTACACACTATGGTGTGCGTGTAGAACACTTTTTTATAAAAGTGTTCTAATGCCTGGATCCTCTTTTTAAAAAATAGTAATTTAATCCTCCAAAAGGAAAGAAACTTTGGGTCAAGAGAAAAAAGGGACAATAAAGACAAGGGGAAATTTGAAAGAAAAAACGAAAAAACAAAAACCAACAAACAGAATAGAGGGCAATACAGTGCTGATTGTATGTCCCTCTTTGTAATTTTATACCACTTCTCTCTCTTTTGGCTAATATTCTTGGTCTAATACCTCTAGAAAAAAAATTAATAAAACTGATAAAAGTTATATCCTTATTTTATTCCTGCTTTAATGAGATCCATCATCGCTTTACATTACTATATATATATGTTATCGTGTGAAATCCACGCATCCTAAATTTATCAAGGAGTTTTTTAAAAGAATGCATATTCAATTTCTCTAAATGTCTTTTCAGCACATATTGCTGTATTATTATTCTAATGTCCATTGGCATATTTTATTTAGAATTTCTGCATCAGTATTCATAACTGAGACTGACATTTGTTTTCTGGTCATGTCTTCATTGGGTTTTGGTACCTATCTCATATTCACTTCATTGTTTTTAAAATTATGAAAGTTTTCTACCTTTTTATGTGCTCAGAAAAGTCTCAATACCACTGGAACGCTCTCTTCTTTAATGCCTAATAGCATTCCCCTGTAAAAACAACTGGGTCTGATATATTTTGGAGGGTAGCTTTATCTCCCAACTTTATTTCTTCTCATTTATTTATGGCAATTTCTCCATTTAGATTATTCTGTCTTTACTAGTATCAGTTGCAGGAAATAATATTTCCTAGAAAATCATTCATTTTTTATCTGGCTTTAAAAAAACTTATCTGAATCTACTTAAGTCTTAAAACTTTTTGAATATCCTCTTATATCTAGAAACATTTTAAACACTGAAAAAAGAAAGAAAATATGATTAATACCTGCATATCCAGCATCAAAATTAAACAGATATCAATCTGGTATATTTGCCTTAGCTATTTTATCAAAGAAATATAAGAGATATGGCTAAAGACCCAGCCTTCAATCCCTCCCTCCTTCCTCTCCTCCAAGAAAAAAAATCATCATGCTGAAATCGCTGGATAAATTCTCATACATATTTTCATATTTTAAACATACGTATTAAAACATTTTAAACACTGAAAAAAGAAAGAAAATATGATAAATGCCTGCATATCCAGCATCAAAATTAAACAGATATCAATCTGGTATATTTGCCTTAGCTATTTTATCAAATAAATATAAGAGATATGGCTAAAGACCCAGCCTTCAATCCCTCCCTCCTTCCTCTCCTCCAAGAAAAAAAAACATCATGCTGAAATCGCTGGATAAATTCTCATACATATTTTCATATTTTAAACATACGTATTCATAAACGATACATAGTATTCTTTATATCTTTAATGTAGACAAATGGCACTGTTCCCTTTACAACTAGATTTTTCACTCAATATTATATTAATGTGTAGAGGTGGATACAGGTAGACCTAGTTGATTCATTTTAACAGCTGATTAACATTCTATCATATTAATTAACAGTGCTTGTATATATTCATTCTTTGACGGAAGGACGATACAGTTGTTTCTACCTTTTTGCTATTGAACATCTGTTTACATGACTCCTCTCGCACTGGGGTTGCCACCTAGATATACTTGTTTCCTGTGTCCCCATACCCTCGCCTACTCTTGGTGTTATCAGAATTTTTGCCAGTCAGATGGATATGAAATGGAACCTCGCGATGGTTTTAATTGATACCTTCTCCAGTCTACGACTTTTCATAATAAGGTACGTTGTGAGGCAGAGGCAGTTCACTGCTCCCCAACATCAATCTTCCCCTTCCACAGTAATTGCACTATAGCTGGAGAGTGGGTGCCAGTCAAAGGCTATATTTCCCCTAATGTCCACCCTTCTCCCCTCTCCCTGAAGCTAGATTAACACATGTGGTTGGTTCTCAGGCATAAAAGGTAAGTGTAGGTTCTAAGAGCCACTTCCAGGCTAAGGCCTTGAAGAAACCAGTACGCTTCCTCCACACTCTTCCCCGTCACCAGCCAGATGTGGATTATGACAAGGCCCGAGGAGACAGCAAAGCCACCACATGGAAGAACTTGAGTCTCCAAAACACATTACAGAAGAGAGCAGTGCATCGATCTGACACATCTCCCTAAATGATTACAGAGTGGGAAATAAACTTCTATTGTATCTAAGCCATTACATTTAGGGGTCTATTTGTCAATTGTTTATCCTACCAGATGACACAGTAGCCCTGGGCAAATTGTTATTTTGATGTAGCCAAATATATCTAGGTTTTTCTTTATGCTTGTCTACAGAGTGGGAAATAAACTTCTATTGTATCTAAGCCATTACATTTAGAGGTCTATTTGTCAATTGTTTATCCTACCAGATGACACAGCAGCCCTGGGCAAATTGTTATTTTGATGTAGCCAAATATATCTAGGTTTTTCTTTATGCTTGTACATTGTGCTTCTTAAGGAAGCATTCTCTATCCTAACGTAAGAGAGATTCTTTTTCCAAAAGCATAGCCCCATCTCATCTTTTCCCACTGATGTATAACTCTCAAATACAAACTTCTATATCTGGGCTCTCTATTCTGTTCATTAATTTGTCTCTCTCAGCCAATTCCATTACTATATTTTTACCTACACTCTTGATATGTAGTAAGGCAAAGCTTCATAAGCCTTTATTATCCCATGTGGCTTTTAGGATCAGCTTTCCAGGTACCCATATTCCATGGAAAACCTAGCTGGAATGTCTTAACTTCATTATCTCTCTGCATTCTGGGACTTTTTCCTTTAATCGATCTTCCAATTCACTTTCTCTCTTAAACTCTGCCTAATGTCTGAGGAATCTATCCACTGAGTTTTGTTTTCATTTTCATGACTGTAGTTTTTTATTCCTGTGGTTCAAATATGGCTCTTTTTACAAATCTTTCTGTTCTCTTTTCCTAGCACATAGTTTTTTCTTCTATCTTTGAGGCCTTCTTTGGTGTCATATCATTTTAAGCATACTTTTTATAGGCTGTAATATTGTTGTATTATATAAAGCACTTAGGTTTTAACCTTGCTACTTGCTATGCCTGCTGGCTGCACCTGAAGGTAAATTGTTTTCTCAAATGTTTTTGTAATTTGGGGTTGTTAGTATGTCCTCAGTGGGGCTTTATGTAAGGAAGTTCTACGGGTGGATGGTATATCCTTTCAGATATATTTTTTTACTTGCTTCTGATGGGTGACCTTGAAATATCACCAGCCCTTTGCTAATTTCACAGTGTAGGACTCCTGGACTTGGGAGATAAAAAAACCTCAAATCCTAAGCCATGGACTAACCAGTCCATGGTTACAAAGTCTTAAAGTAGACTTTCTTTTGTTCCTATCTAATCCCTGGAAGAGATAGGGAAATAACAAAGAGGTTGGTATAACAGGTAGTCAAAGTTTTTCTAATCTTCTCATTCATTAACAGAGTAGCCCTAGAAAAGTAGCTTTTATGTGTCTCACTACTAATTCCCCACCTCTACTAAGCCTAAATTTTAGGAGAATGATCCCCTCCACCCCAGGCCCAATCCCTCCAACACAGGGGCAATCGGAGCTTAGGCTGTTACCAGTACAGTATTCAGTTTACCCTTTATTTCTGAAACAAGGGGATTTCCCTCACTTTCTTACAAGCTTAACAGTGCATTTAAAAGAATGTTTGCAGCTACTTACCAAGAAGTTATTGTAGGTACCAGAAGGCTGGGTTGATTATTTTGTGTAAATTAACTCTGGCTTCTAACAAAGCAGCAGCCAATTGGCTTGTGCAATATTATTGTGAAAAGGAAAAAAAATAAATCACTTTTTCTTTTCAAGGAAAGATTTTAGCTACATTTATAGTTCAGCTTTCAAGAGTTATTGTGTTCATTTGGCTTATGAGATTCATTTTGGTAGCTGTTTTTACTTGATCTCAATGTATTTTTAAGTTGAAAGTAATAACTCATCCAAGTTGGATTTACTTTCTCAAGTTAAAAGACCCTTATAATGCTTCTGTCCTTAAACTTTCCTCTGTATTACGCAGAATATACTTGTGCTCATAATCACAGCTAAAAAACAAAGCTTTGATTTTGCTCAAGCTACACACCCAAAAGTAAAAATTAAATAAATAAATCCTTTCCAATAGGAAACCACTGGGAGCAACCGGTACTGAGCCTTTAATTCAGGACAGGGTGTTTGCAACATCTTTACACAGATGAATAACTCCTATAAGGGACATGGCTACAATGTCCTGCAAAGTATATGCACCAAAACCAGTTTTTAAGCTTAAGTTAAATTATAAAAAAGCAACAAGCCATCAACCTTTCCATTTTGGTTGAAAATGTAGTGATTCTATTTGAAATCACTTCTTGGAACATTCTCCACAGATCAGATTCCTTTAGTTCCCAGAACAATATTCCTGAGAAAGTAGCCAGGGCACTAAGCATTTCTTTGGAATGTTTTAGCGATTCAAATAACAGTAACAAAAAAGAACTTGAATTATCCAATCCAGAAGTATATAATCTGTCCCATTCTGAAACAATCCAATATTTGTACACACATCTTTCACTCCCTGTTACAACAATCAGATTTGCCATTTAAAAAAAACCCACCTATATTTCAGTAAGCATTGAGGAACTGGAAACTGTTGAAAGTTCTGATCAGGGTAGTGGTGGATGTGATTAGAAATGATGTCATGAAACTTGGATAGGTTTCAATACAGGAGGAGCAATAGATTACAGTTGTATACTTGTTTGTAGTTTACTTTTTAACAAACATGCACTGTAATTACAGCTTTGAAATAAAATTGTTTAGGAACAAAAGATGGAATGAACTGCCTTGAAAGGTGGCAAGTCGATTATCTAGGGTCTATGGCCAGGAGAGTCCATGGTTGGCTCTCAGTTGGTCCATGACCTTCTGGAAACCATATGCAAATTTGTTTATATGTAATTGTCTAAGAAAATAATCCCAAATACAGAAGGGTGATTCATGCTAAAAGGCTTGGACCTTATCCAGTAAAAAGACATCAAAGGCCATTAAAGAAGAGGAGACACGTGGCCGGATTTGTGCTTCACTTCCTTTTCCTGGGACAGATTGGGCAGGGGGGGAAGCGATGGGTAAGACTGGAAACAGGAAACCAGTTAAGGGGTTGCTCAGGTTGTCCTTTCTTTTCTTCGACAGACTTGGGCAGCTCCCATCTCCCCTCTGCCCCCCCAAACCTGTTGTGAAATAAGTTGCCTCTTCCCAGCTGTTGTTTGCTGCCCCCAAGATAAGCATACAGGCCCGTTAGGGTTTAGGGATCTTACTGCTATCCACAAAGGGAAAAGGACAAGGACAAAGAAAAATAAACAGGAAGAACTTATAATATTCTCACAGTTTTAAAAAGTGAAGATCAATATCATTTACTGAGAGCCTTGAGGTCAAATATATCTGAGTTTAAATCCCAGTTCTGCCCCTTACTTGCCATTAGGCAACTAACTTAACTTTTTAAACCTTAATTTCCTCATATGTAGAGCAGGACAATAACAGCACCTACTACGTACGATAATTATGAGAATTAAAGTCATCATTAAAGAGCTTCATGCTATCCCTGCAAAGTAGGAAACACCTGAAAATATGGTAGTTTATGTCCTCCTGATTCCTGCTCTACCCTCCACTGGTATTAACTTCTATTAGAGGTGTTAGAGGTATGATTAGAGGTGCTATTAGTCTCTCTGACTACATCGTGTTGCACAATCAAGACCTACAGATAAAAATCAAAGCAGTACTGGGACCATCATGTTCAAGTAGAGAATATGCATTTCTGAAGGACACTAAACTACATGCCATCTTCTTTGGTATTTCTTCAAAAACAGTCAAAGTAAAGGGAGAAGAGGACTTGAATAAAGGTAGTGGCAGCAGAGTTAAAGGAAGCCTGGATGGACAGAGAAAAGATAAAAATTAATTCTGAGCAGAGCAAGTGGCAAATGATGGAGTGTGTGCAAAATCAAGCTGAGAAAATCATAATAAGATTTCCAGGAAGAACAGGGTTTGTGATGAAAAAATCTTAATCTATATGCTTATTCATATGAGCACAAAGGACCTGTCCTGAAGCAACCATCGCTCGAGTTGCCCTATTCCTAAAGGAGAAAGTTCTCTAGTTAGTGAGAAGAGAGAATGAAATCCTCACACAGGAAAAAGAATGACAGCTAAATGGAAAGATTCTTAGAAAAAAAAAAAAAAAGAGTAACGATCAGAATTACTTCGAAGACCATAAAAACACAGATATCATTATTGTCAGATATAATCTGCCTATCATCTGGGAATTT
>NW_007733747.1:0-1161 GCF_000696425.1 Galeopterus variegatus | reverse complement strand
AAAAAAAAAAAAAAGAGTAACGATCAGAATTACTTCGAAGACCATAAAAACACAGATATCATTATTGTCAGATATAATCTGCCTATCATCTGGGAATTTAAAGACCCTTTGCCCACAATCCCAAACTTTGTTGAAATTGATGAAGAAACTCACATAATTTTGAGATGAGCTAGAATCTGGTTAGGGAGTGCATTCAACATGACTGAATGGAAAATGGATATTGGACAGGAACCAGACTTCCCTCACAATGGAAATACCCAGCAATCATAAATTGGTTGTCATGTCCTTACTAAAGCCCTCCGATGGCTTGCCATTGCACTCAAGATTAAGGGTATGCTTGCCAACGCACTTAGAAATTCAAGCTAGCTCTGGGGCCCTACGTGCCCTAGCCCCTGCAGGATTCCATCTCAAGCCACTCTCTCCCTCGTTACAACCACAGGGACCTTATGTTAGTTCCTCAAGCCCATGAAGTCCCTCCTACCTTGAGGCATCCTTTCTGCCTTCAATGTGCCTGAGTCTTGGAGGTGCGCAGACTCATTTTGAGTCTCTGCCCAAATGTCACTTATCCAAAGAAGCTTTCCCCAACAATCCTATCCAGTCAAAATTAGTTCTGTCTCATTATTGGTTCTGATAGTTCCCTATTCTTTCTGTTCACCACCCTCATCAGACTTTCTATTTGTAGATTTATTATCTGCTTATACCTGTTCCCACAGGTAATGAAATTCACACATTAGAGACAATGACCCTAAAGTTCACCACTGTCTCCTTTGTTCATAGCCCAATATCTCACATACAACAGATGCTCAAAGGTTATAATCATAATTATTAATTAATGATAAATGGGTATATGAATCCTGCAATGCTGACCAGCTGGTAATGCCCTGGGATCATAGTATAACAGGATGGTGAGTGCAGTTTTTTTTTTCTTGCCCCAAAACTGATGACTAGTGCCAAAGCTGAGGAAAAAGAAGTGTTCAGTCCCACATTCTAAGGAAAACTTCCAACAACTGGAGATATATATACCCCTACACAGCTTAAGAGGCAGCTGAAACATAACCATCAACCGTCTCCATTGTCCAAAGTGCCACTTACGGAGCTGCGCACGCGGGCGCCGAGAGGAGAGGCGAGGTGGGGAGCGCGAGCGGCGGCGGCCCCCGCCCC
>NW_007733746.1:103539-105097 GCF_000696425.1 Galeopterus variegatus | reverse complement strand
AAACTGAGGCACAGGGAAGTTAAATAACTTCTCCAATGTCACATGCTTGGAGGTGGTGGAGTCAGGATTTGACACTGGCAGTTTGGCTGGAACCTGCATTTTTAACCATGAATCTGTGAGGGAAGACATGGGTAGTATGTTGTTTTCTTCCTCTGAAAATGCATGAAAAAAAAATATATATGGGACCATATTCTGTAAGCTGGTTTGCAATATGCTTCGTCATGTAACTTTATATACTGTTATGATAAATAAATGTTTGATGACTGCACAGTAAAAAAAAAAAAAAAAAAAAAAAAAACTTGGGGGACATGATTCAAGCTTCAGTGAGTTTTGGGGGGACCTAATTCAATTCCCTACACCCTCTTTCCAGCTTCAAAGTAGCAATAAAAGCCAATAGCCTTGCAATGACAAAAGCTGTGAAAAGCAGCAGACTAGCATCCATCACAGGGAAAAGAATGGGTTTGGAGATCCCCAAAACTTCAATCCCAGAGAATTGTCACTATTTGACTTGTTTGGAAGCTCACTCAAAAGGTCCATTCTCAAAGTTTGTCTTTGTTTGACCTGAATCATTTGATCTCTGAAAAGCCCTATCCATGTGGCATTTGTTGAAAATAATCAGTGACAGTTGTTTAACATCAAAGATGCCAGAGGAGTTTTTAACAGTTGGGGCTAATGAGACACTGATGGAAAAACTGAAAAAGGAAAAACTGAAAAATAAGATGTCCATAAGGAGATTTGAAAAGCTCTGATGTAGTCTTGGAAATCTGTAAGGACACGTGCACGCTACATGCGTGCCCAGGAAAGACCTGAGAAGGCCCTAATGTCTCACCTCTGGCTGACCTTGAGGCTTTGCCCAAGCAAGAAGTAAAGGCTAAGGAGAGGTGTAAACTGAATGACAGAGTACTGAAGCCATGCCCCAATATACACACAAGGCCACTCAACATAAGTTGGAAGACTCATTACTTCAAGATATTTGAGAAAATCTCTGTTCAGTCATTAGCTGGCCATTAAGCTACCCGAGCAGAGACTTCATATGACAAAGACTACAGACTCTACAGAATCAGTCTGGGAAAGTCACTAAACAAACAGCAGCAGCAACAACAGCCACAATAATAAACCTGGGAGGGAGCGCAAATCTGATTTACAAAGTTGACACATTATATTACTTAAAATGTCAAGTTTTCTACGTAAATTACGAGACATGCAAAGAAACAGAAAAGTACATCCCATACACACAAAAAAACAGGCAATAGAAATAGTTTCTGGGGAAACTCAGATGTTGGGCTAACCAGAAAAAGACTTTGAATTAGCTATTATAAAATATGTTCAAAAAACTAAAGGAAAATGTGTCAAAAGAATTTAAGGAAAGTATGAGAATAATGTCTTACCAGAGAGAGAGCATCAGTAAAAAGATAGAAATTTTTAAAAAAGAAACAAGTAGAATGGTGGTTACAGGAACTGGGGCGGGGGGCAGGTGGACAGAGGGGAGTTGGGGACATGATGGTAAAAGAATACAAAATTTCAGTTAGATAGGAGGAAGAAGTTCAAGAGATCTACT
>NW_007733746.1:98122-101929 GCF_000696425.1 Galeopterus variegatus | reverse complement strand
TTTATTTATTTATTTATTTTATTTTTGGGCAGCTGGCCAGTATAGGGATCTGAACCCTTGACTTGGTGTTTTAACACCATGCTCTAACCAGCTGTACAGACATACTTTAAATTCAAAAACACACTGAGGTTAAAAGTAAAAGAATGGAAAGAGATATACCATGCAAATAGTACCTGAAAGATAGGTGAAGTGGGTATACTAATATCAGACAAAATAGATTTTAAGACAAAGTGTTATTAGAAACAAAGAACATTTTATAATGATAAGAGAATCTATCAGGAATATATAACAATTACATACACATATAAACTTAACGATTGTGCCTCAAAATATGCAACAAAAAAATTGACAGGATTTAATGATGATGGTGACAACTCAACAACAATAGTTGAAGACTTTAATACTCCACTCTCAATAATGGATAGAACAACTAGGCAGAAGACCCACAAGGAAATAGAAGACTTGAACAACAGTATAAGCCAAGTAGACTCAACAGACATCTACAGAACGCTTCACTGACCAACAGCAGCACACACATTTTTCTCAAGAGTGCATGCAACATTCTCCAGGATAGACCATATATTAGGTCATAAACCAGCCTCAATAAATTTAAAAGGATTGATATCATGCAAAGTATGTTTTCCAACCACAATAAAAGAGAATTAGAAGTTAATAACAGAAGGAAACTTGAGACACTCACAAATACATGGAAATTAAAGACGTGGCTAAATAACCAAAAGATCAGGAACAAGCCAAGGATGTCTGCTCCCACCACTGCTATTTAACATTATATTTGAAAATCTAGCCAGGACAATTAGGCAAGAAGAGGAAACAAAAGGCGTCCATATTGAAAGTAAAAAAAAAATTATTTATTCAGAGATGACATGATCTTGTATATAGAAAATGCTAAGAAATACATGAACACACCAAAAAGAACTCCATTCAAACTAATAAACAAGTTTAGCGAGGTTGTTTGTTGATATAAGGTTAATATACAAAAATCAGTTGTTTTTCTAGGCATTATCAATGACCAATACTAAAATGAAATGAAGAAAACAGTTCCACTTATAGAATAGAATAGTTAAGGATAAATTTAACAAAAAGGGTTGGCTGGTTAGCTCAGCTTGTTAGAGTGCTGTGTTGATAACACCAAAGTCAAGGTTTCAGATCTCTGTACCAGCCAGCTGCAATCAATCAATCGATTAATTAATTAATTAAACCAAAAAAGGGCAATACTTGTATACTGAAAACTATAAAACATCAGTGAAAGAAATTAAAGACCTATATAAATAGAAAGATACCCAATGTCAATAGATTGAAAGATTCAATATTGTTTTTTTTTTTTGTTTTAATTAATTAATTAAAACAAAAAAAAAAAAAAATTTAAATTTTTTTTTTTTTTTTTGTTTTTTTTTTTTGTTTTTGGTGAATGGCCGCACCGCGCTCAGCCAGTGAGTGCACCAGTGAGCACACCAGGGCCATCCCTATATAGGATCTGAACCCGGGGCGGGAGCGCTGCTGCGCTCCCAGCGCTGCACTCTCCCGAGTGCGCCACGGGGTTGGCCCNTCAACAGACATCTACAGAACGCTTCACTGACCAACAGCAGCACACACATTTTTCTCAAGAGTGCATGTAACATTCTCCAGGATAGACCATATATTAGGTCATAAACCAGCCTCAATAAATTTAAAAGGATTGATATCATGCAAAGTATGTTTTCCAACCACAATAAAATAGAATTAGAAGTTAATAACAGAAGGAAACTTGAGACACTCACAAATACATGGAAATTAAAGATGTGGCTAAATAACCAAAGGATCAGGAACAAGCCAAGGATGTCTGCTCCCACCACTGCTACTTAACATTGTATTTGAAAATCTAGCCAGGACAATTAGGCAAGAAGAGGAAACAAAAGGCGTCCATATTGAAAGTAAAAAAAAAATTATTTATTCAGAGATGACATGATCTTGTATATAGAAAATGCTAAGAAATACATGAACACACCAAAAAGAACTCCATTCAAACTAATAAACAAGTTTAGCGAGGTTGTTTGTTGATATAAGGTTAATATACAAAAATAAGTTGTTTTTCTAGGCATTATCAATGATCAATACTAAAATGAAATGAAGAAAACAGTTCCACTTATAATAGCATCAAAAAGAATAGAATAGTTAAGGATAAATTTAACAAAAAGGGTTGGCTGGTTAGCTCAGTTTGTTAGAGTGCTGTGTTCATAACACCAAAGTCAAGGTTTCAGATCTCTGTACCACCCAGCTGCAATCAATCACTAAATTAATTAATTAATTTAACCAAAAAAGGGCAATACTTGTATACTGAAAACTACAAAACATCAGTGAAAGAAATTAAAGACCTAAATAAATAGAAAGATACCCAATGTCAATAGATTAAAAGATTCAGTATTGTTAAATCAACTAAACTACCCAAATTGATCTACAGATTGAATATAATTTCTATCAGAATCCTAGCTGCCTTTTGTGCAGAAATTGACAAAGTGATACTGAAGTACACATGGAAATGCATGGGACCCGGAATAGCTAAAACAATCTTGAAAAAAAGAGCAGAGTTGAAGGACTCACACTTCACGTTTTTAAAGTTCCTACAAAGCTAAAGTAATTAAGACAATATGATACTGGCACATGGATAGACATAGATGAATGGAATAAAACTGAGAGTCCAGACTAAACCCACACATCATATCACTTGGTTTGTAATAAGGGTGCCAAGACCATTCAATAGAAAAGAATAATCTCTTCAACAAATGGTGCTAAGAAAATTGGATATCCACATGGGAAAGAATGATTTGGATGCCTACCTCACACTGTAGAAAAACTCTTTCAAAAAGGGACCATAGACCTGAATCTAAGAATTAAAACTGTAAAACTCTTAGAAGAAAACATAGGCATAAATCTTCTTGACTTTGGATTAGATGATAGGTTCTTAGATATGACACCAAAAGTACAAGAGGCAAAAAAGAGAATAAATCAATTGGAATTCATCATATTAGAAACTTTTGTGCTTTGAAGAATATTATCAAGAAAGTAAAGAGATGACCCAGGGAATGTGAGAAATATTTTCAACTCATATATCTGATAAGGGACTTGTATCCAGAATATATAAAGAACTCTTACAACTCACCAATAAAAAGACAAATAACCCAATTTAAAAATGGGCAAAGGATTTGAATAGACATTTTTCCAAGTATACACAATAGCTAATAAGCACATGAAAAGATCTTCAATGTCATTATAAAAATCAATAGGGAAATATAAATCAAAACCACAATAAAATACCGCTACACACCCTCTAGGATAGGTATAATTAAAAAGGAGGATAACAAAGCTTGGAGCTGGGAACTGGACGTCCCCTCACACAACCAGGCACACTGCACCAGCACCTTGGGGCCTGCCAGGGAACCTGAGGGATGGATCTGGGGACTGGACCCCCCCCCCACAGCCAGGCACACTGCCAGTTCCAAGGAGCATGCCAAAAACATCACCTCCATGTGGTTGGCCCACCACAGCCACCACAGTAACCATGGCTGCTGTGAAAGAGGCTAAATGCCATAACTACCACACAGATGGTCCGACAGCCACTGGAGTGCATTGACACAAGGAGAATCACCAGCAGAGACAAAGAAAAGAAGGGGATGTCTCTCTCCACAAAGCCTATTCCAGGGTGACAGAAGAAGCAGCTGCTCTGTGATAATATTGTGGGACCTGAACACACCTCTCAGCATTGCACATATCATCTAGGCAACAAATCAACAGAATAACCATTACTCCTTC
>NW_007733746.1:94673-97372 GCF_000696425.1 Galeopterus variegatus | reverse complement strand
CAACGTTGAACCCCCAAAATATGTATAATCAATTTTGATTCAATAAAAATTTTAAAAAATAAACAAATAAATAAAAAGAAGGATAAGAACAATTGTTGACAAGACTATGGGGATACTGGGACCCTCATACACTGCTGGTGGGAATGCAAGATGGTGCATTTACTTTGGAAAACAGCTGGGCCTTCCTAAAAAAGTTAAACATAGAGTTACCATATGACACAGCAATCTACACACAGCAATTCTACTTCTAGATATATACCCTAGGTATATACCAAGAGAATTGAAAACATATGTCACAAAAATAATTACACGTTCATAGCATCATTATTCCTAATAGCTAAAAAAGTAGAAATAACCCAAATGTTCATCAACTGATAAATGGTATATCCATACAATGGAATATTACTTGACCATAAAAAGGAATGAAGTTCTGATACATGCTGTAACATGGATAAACCTTATGCATTATGCTAATTGAAAGAAGCCAGACACAAAAGATCCCATGTGTATGATCCCATTTATATAAAATGTTCAGAAGAGGCCAACACATAGAGAGAGAAGGTAGAGTAGTGGTTGCCAGGAGTTGAGGGCAGGAAAAAATGTGGAGTGATTACTGATATGGAGTTTCTTTTGCAGTTAACGAAAATGTTCTGGAATTTAATAGCGGTGATGGATGCACAACTCTGTGAATATACTAAAAGTCACTGGATTGTATACTTCAAAGTGTTGCGTGTGAATTGTATCTCAATAAAGCTGTTACAAAAAAAAAAGTTAGAGTTTCTATGTTAACATCAGACAAAGTGTATTTCAGATAAAAGAATATTCTCAGGGGTAAAGAAGATCATTTCATAATGATAAAGATGTCAATTTATCAAAAGGACACAACAATCTTAAATATTTATGCACATTGTAGTAGAGCATACATGAAGAAAATATTAATAGAACTAAAAGTAGAAATAGACAAATCCACAATTATGGGTGGAGATTTTACAGAAATCCTTTTTTTTTGTGGGGGTGGAGGGGTTGGCGGCTGGCTGGTACAGGTATACAGATCTATGACCTTGTAGTTATAAATAATTGGGGATTTTAACACTTGTCTCTCAATGATTGCTTTAATAGATAAATAGAAATAGGTGAGGATATAGAAGTCTCCATGCTATCAACCAATTTGACTTAATTGACATTTTTAGAATACTCTACATGACAGAATTGTGTAGTAAATGATTTGGCCTTGCTCAAAGAGAGGTCTGGCCTTCGCCCTCAGCTTCTGGGAGATAATCTGTGTCATACCTGATAGGAGTGTCTTTGTTTAGTGTGAGGCTGGCCATACTTAATAGTCTTAGGGTGGGGTCTTTGAGTTACTCAGTATATCTGTGTCATACCTGATAGGAGTGTCTTTGTTTAGTGTGAGGCTGGCCATACTTAATAGTCCTAGGAAGAATTCTGGACACCAAAGCTCAGGTGAGCTTTCCTGCATGGCTTCTTGTATATTGTCACAGACCAACGTCAGGGAAATAATGAGTCCTGATTCCACAGGGAGAGGAAAACAGAAAGTACCGTGTTTGGTTCTTCTCTTGGACTTTGTCCAATGTGCTTCTTTCATGGCTGATTTGAATCTGTATTCTTTCCCTGTAATNCAACACTGAGGGTTGCGATCCGTTGCCGGACACGGAAAAAGACAAAAAAAAAAAAAATAGTCCTAGGGTGGGTTCTTTGAGTTACTCAGTACAAGTCAACCTGGAGACTGAATTCAACCATGTGGACAATCAATCAACCATGCCTATGTAATGAAGCCCCAATAAGAATTCTGGACACCAAAGCTCAGGTGAGCTTTCCTGCATGGCTTCTTGTATATTGTCACAAACCAACGTCAGGGAAATAATGAGTCCTGATTCCACAGGGAAAGGAAAACAGAAAGTACCATGTTTGGTTCTTCTCCTGGACTTTGTCCAATGTGCTTCTTTCATGGCTGATTTGAATCTGTATTCTTTCCCTGTAATAAACCATAGCCATAAGTATAATATTTTCAGTGAGTTTTGTGCATTCTTCTAGTAAGTTATCAAAACAGAGGGTGATTTTGGGAACACCCTGAACTTGTAGTTGGTGTCAGAGATGAGGGTAGTCTTGGGGACTGTGACCTCTAACTTTATAGTTGACACAAACCCTTGCACAAATGTTCTTTTTTAGTGCACAAGGAACCATATGTCACAGATCATGTATTGAGCCACAGAGCAAGTCTTGATAAGTTTAAAAGATATCAAATCATATGAGGTGTGTTCTTTTATCTCAATAGAATTAAATTAGAAATCAAGATCAAAGTGAAGGGCCGGCCCGGTGGCGCACTGCTACAGTGCGCTGCTTGGGAGCACGGCGGCACTCCTGCCGAGGGTTCGGATCCCACATACAGACCGGTTCCCACTCACTGGCTGAGCAAGGTGCGGCCGCAACACCAAGGGTTGCGATCCCGTTGCCGGTCCCGGTCCGGTGCGGGCGTGACACTGAGGGTTGCGATCCGTTGCTGGACACGAAAAAAGACAAAAAGGAAAAAAAAAAAAAAATTAAATTAGAAATCAAGATCAAAGTGAAGGGCCGGCCCGGTGGCGCACTGCTACAGTGTGCTGCTTGGGAGCATGGCAGCGCTCCCGCCGAGGGTTCGGATCCCACCTACAGACCGGTTCCCACCCACTGGCTGAGCGAGG
>NW_007733746.1:92520-93816 GCF_000696425.1 Galeopterus variegatus | reverse complement strand
AGGTGCGGCCGCAACACCAAGGGTTGCGATCCCGTTGCCGGTCCCGGTCCGGTGCGGGCGTGACACTGAGGGTTGCGATCCGTTGCTGGACACGAAAAAAGACAAAAAGGAAAAAAAAAAAAAGATCAAAGTGAAGCAAAGAATTCCTCCAAATTCCCACACGACAGTCATGAGGCTCACCGTCCTCTGGGAAAGGAAGAAGAGTAGTGGGGTTCAGGGTACTGCAGTGGTAGAAATGTGTGCATGTTAGGGGAGACGAATTCCATAGATGGTCAGTCAAGAAGCAGAAAAGTGTTGGGTATTTTCAGTTGAGTGTAAGGTTTTGAACAGCATGAGGGACAATGAAGTTAGGTGGGAATTCCAAGGCTAACTCATCAAATGTTTCAGTAACTTTGCAGCTGCTGCCACTACGCACAGATGAGAAAGGCAGGCTTTTGCTACAGGGTCAAGCAAGGGGCCAAAATAAGCAACTGGACTATGATGTTCACTGAGCTTTTGACTTAGAGGCCCCCATGGCTTGAATACATAGAAAGATTTATAGTAATTGGAGATTTCAGGGATAGAAATGTTTTGAGGGGAGTCCCTTAACTTATAGAAAGACGTCTCTAGGGGAGGCCAGTTCTGAAAATTAAGAATCCAATGTCTGTAATATTCTATGAGACTGAGTAATCCTCGATGTTGTTTTTTGGTAATTGGCTGAAGGCACGTACTGAATAGCTTCCAATCTATAGGGACAAAGAGACTTTCCATTTTGTGTGATGCTGTGGCCTAGATAATGAACTTGGATCTGATAAAATTGGAGTACGTTTTTAGAGACATTGCATCCCTTGTACATAAACACTCTCTATAAATGGAGGGAGTCAATTTTGCAAGGCTCTTCATCTGGAGAGCATAACTAAAGGTTATCATATTGTATAAGAATAGATTTCTGGGGGAACTGGATGTCTCTAAGGTTATGGTTGCGTATTTGGGAAAAATAAGAGGGTGCTTCTGTAAACCTTTTGGGCATCACTGTCCACAGGTATTGTTGGTTTTCTCAAATGAATACAAATACATTCTATGAGTATGGTAGCAAGGGTATTCTAAAGTCCATGAGGAATAGACCTACCACTGTAAGTAGCTGTCTCAGGGATTGAGGATAGGATGGAATTGGGACTGAGGATTACAGGGAAGTGAGGGAGCACGGTCTTGTTAATGACACCATATCTTGTACAAAGTGGCTGATGAACATATAGGCCTTTTTGATGGGCAGAATGGGATTAATACAAGAACTAGTGCAAGGAATAATGAGTATAT
>NW_007733746.1:90367-92200 GCF_000696425.1 Galeopterus variegatus | reverse complement strand
GCGGCCGGTCTGTATGTGGGATCCTAACCCTGGGTGGGAGCGCCGCCACGCTCCCAAGCGGTGCACTGTAGCAGTGCGCCACCGGGCCAGCCCCGAAAGGTGGTTTAAAATAGAAATAAAATATTCCATTTTAGCAATTGCATGAATATTTCTCCATTTTGTGTTAAGGTCAATTACGGGCAGACCAAGCAGCCATTTCTGCAGACGGGTGTCATTTTGGCAGCCAGACTTTGTGTTTTGTCTTTTTAGATCCTATCTTTTGAGCTATGGCAGAGCAATTGTTCTTCCAGTGTCCCTCCCTTTTTTTCCACAGCATCGACAGGTGTCTTTGTCTAGACTAGACATAGAGGTGTCTTTGTTCTGTTATATCTACTTACTTAATTTAAAGAGCTACTTGATTTAGTCTATATATTTTTTCTAAGTCAAAGTATTTTCACAGTGTTCTAAAAGATCTTGTAATTTAAGGAAGGGGATATACTATTTTCTATTTTTAAATCAAATGTGTCACCTTCATTTAAGACCATCAACATAAGACAGCTGTTATATCCTTGCCCTTATCAATGCTAGAGTGTTCCTGGAAAGTGACAGTTAAGTAGTCTCTGAAATTAGAATGAATTTATTCCTTCTCTGTTTACAAATTTGACTTTCTGACCTATTTTTTTACAGGAAAGACTTCATGGAAAGCTGCTAAGAGATTTTGTCCTATTTTTATACTTTTAAATATTCATCTGTGCTCAGATTTTGATGCATTAAGTCCAGCCTGACTTTTCTAACCAGGGTTTGCACCTCTAGTCCCAGAAAGATATGGATTAACCAGACCAGTTCTTAGAACAATCTTAAATTCTTTTGTGAATTTTTGTCTTTCCTCCAGAAAGTTAGGAAACTCTTAACTAGATTATGCAAATTTGATTTTGGTAACGGTTTAAAGCTATAAGTCCATTTATGTGGGGATGACCTTCATCGCCACCTACATTATAAGCATTTATGAGAGGATATTACCCAGTGAGACAAATGTGTTTAGGAAAGAGCAGTGAAGAAAAGATAAGAGGACACAGTGGTGGGGCAGAAGTCAAAGTACAGGGAGAAAATAAAAGCCCCTCTCAAGTTGGACAGGAGAGGAAGAAGAAGAAGAGCATTTAAATTTGAATGTTTAGGCTCTTCAGATTTGTATTAGTCTTTTTTTTTTTTTGTCCTTTTTGAGACCGGCCACACCGCGCTCAGCCANAATTGGGACTGAGGATTACAGGGAAGTGAGGGAGCACGGTCTTGTTAATGACACCATATCTTGTACAAAGTGGCTGATGAACATATAGGCCTTTTTGATGGGCAGAATGGGATTAATACAAGAACTAGTGCAAGGAATAACGAGTATATTCCGGCAGTATGCAGGCTGTGTAGGACTAAAGACCTTCAGCATCCCCCTTTTTTTGTAGTAGGTTTTGGGCCAGTTTGGGAAGGTGATAGTTGGATCAACTGAGACATTTAAGGATCCAGACTTTATTACGTGTTCCACATCTGAACCATCTTTGGCCCAGAGGCTATCAGAGCTGGGTTCAAGGTCTGATTTGTTAATAGGGGAGGCATCAGACAGCGGGCAATCAATCTCTGCCATCACTGAATTATTGGCCAAATTGTGGTACTCTGTTTACAACAAATTGTAAATACTAAGCAGAAAAGCATATTGACTAGTAAGAGGGCCCAAAGACACAGGAAATGGCTGAGACAGAGGCAGAGTCTGAGATGTATTTGAGATTCCTACCGCTGAAAACTTTTTCCTACTCCAAGGGAGAGAATGATAGAAAGGTGGTTTATTTTTTATTTTTTATTTTTTTT
>NW_007733746.1:85248-89529 GCF_000696425.1 Galeopterus variegatus | reverse complement strand
GTACAGGGAGAAAATAAAAGCCCCTCTCAAGTTGGACAGGAGAGGAAGAAGAAGAAGAGCATTTAAATTTGAATGTTTAGGCTCTTCAGATTTGTATTAGTCTTTTTTTTTTTTTGTCCTTTTTGAGACCGGCCACACCGCGCTCAGCCAATGAGCGCACTGGTCATCCCCATATAGGATCCAAACCTGCGGCGGGAGCACTGCTGCACTCCCAGCACCACACTCTCCCGAGTGTGCCACAGGCTCGGCCCTGTATTAGTCTTTTCTAAAAGTCCGAAAGGGAAGCAATTTTAGAAGTTCTCTGCATTTTAGAGACCTCTTTATAACAATTTAAAAAATATTGACCATGAAATCATTTGAAATATTGAATCCTTTGATTCTAAAGCACGAGGCTTGTGAATAATTTTGTTTATGTATCAATTCCCCAAAGTGGTCCCTGAAGTTTTCAATTGCCCATGATAGAATCTTTCCAGAGCTTCATATATTTGGTGCTACTGTCACCGAAATGTATGTATGTGTAAGAGGTTATGACCTGGAAGTTCACTGAATGACTGATGATTGCCCATATTCAAGTGACAAGAGCAAACAAGAGGCAATGGTTGGCCCAGAGAATCTCAGCACTACACCCACCTTGTCTATAAAACCTCAAATGGTGCAGAATGATTCAAATCAATAGGCTTATACTGAAGACAATGAAGACGAAGAATAAAGGTTTAAGGGAAGCTCAGGAGAAGGGAGGGGCACGTTCCTCAGGAGCAGGACTTAGCAGTGCAGTCACTGGGACTCCCAGGAGAGGAGACAGCAAAGTTTCTAGTGTATTTTATCCAGATTGAGCAGCAGAGGGTCCAGGATCCAGGTCACAGCACCAGAAACTGTGGGAGAAAATCCACCAGAGCACCATGAAGTATGAACTTTCATTCAGAATGCTGCAGTATGAAAACTATTCCAAAGGGGTGTCTTCTGCCTTGAGGAAGATAGGTGGGGATTTTATAGAACATCAGCCCACGAGGTCAGCTTGAAGTTCGACTCGCCTTGAGAACAGTTGGTCAAAAATGCTTCTTAGAAGAGCGAGGTATTGTTCTTGCATTTCTGTAGCCGTTAGTTGGGTAGGGCCAGCGAAAGGATATCAACATTTGTAGGTTGCAGGTTGGTCTGAAGGGAATAGGACAGGTATAGATTCTCAGGGGGCAGAATTTATGGCAAATTATTTGACCAGGAAACTCAAATTCCATCTCCGATCAAAGAAACAAATATTTGACCTAACATCAATGAGATTTAAAGGTGCTACTTTTGACCTCAGTAACCCTTCCCAGTAGGACATGGCATGGGCCTGATGCATGATCAATGTCTGGAGCTGTCCTGGCAGTTCCCTTTATTTCTCTTTCCTAAGAGGAAATTTTTATTATAGCTACACTGGTTTTCTTTATTATTGTACAGTAGGGCTATTGCAAGTGGTTGACTCGATCACTTAGTCCATCTGGAGCCAGGATGCCAGGGTTGGATCCTGGTCCTGCCACTCTCTAGCCATGTGGCCCACCTCATGGTTATGCTGACCCACAGGTGAAATTCTATTTATTTATTTGGTTGTTGGCCAGTACGGGGATCCATACAGGTGAAATTTTAGAATTGAAGCTCTAAGTTCTCTCTCAGTGTGTCTGTGTGTTTATGTGTCTAATATTCAGGAAGGCCTTTAGCTCTCATTGTGTGAATGTGTAGTATTTTCCAAATGGTATTACCAAATTAGATCATTAAAGTCTCTTAGAAGAATTTTATTTTGATTGACTTAAAAATAAATAAGCACTTATATAAATGAAATATTCCAAAAATCCCAGAAATTAAGAAAATTGAACCTCTGATAATTTTAATGTGAAAAAAGTATTCATATAGAAATTAACTCAGAAACATTTCAAGCACTCAAGTTAACGTAATTTACATAAATCTCTAACAAACAAAACTAGCTAAATAATTTTGGTTTAGTAAAAACCACTATGTTTTCAGGGCCGGCCCGTGGCTCACTTGGGAGAGTGCGGTGCTGATAACACCAAGGCCATTGGTTCGGATCCTATATAGGGATGGCTGGTTCGCTCACTGGCTGAGCGTGGTGCTGATAACACCAAGGCTGTGGGTTCAGATCCTATATAGGGATGGCTGGTTCGCTCACTGGCTGAGCGTGGTGCTGACAACACCAAGTCAAGGGTTAAGATCCCCTTACTGGTCATCTTTAAAAAAAAAAAACACCACTATGTTTCTGTGAGTTATAGGCACTAAATATGTGAGCATTTTTTATTCTACTTAGATATGTTCTTTAACTTATACAGGCTTACTAATTGAATATGCCAGCATTACTTCTACTTAATGTTTAAGATTACTAAAAGTATAAATGTGTGTTTAACCAAATAAAATAATTATTCTAGCAACCTTTATTTCAACAATTATTAGCTTGTAGTTTCCAAGGTCTTTGGTAACTTAAAACTTTGAGTTGATACTAAATTGAGTCGATTAATATATATTCATTAGACACCTAGATCCTGTCTAAGATGGAATACTAAACACTGCATGTGAGGCACAATTTTAAGTTGCTATGCTTTGAGTCTTGAACAAATGTGTTTGTTTCTGCCACTTTGAAAAGTATATAAATGCTGTCATGTGACAGAGAGTGCACAATTTTGCACTGCAGGGGAAGATAAAAACTTTTCCTCTACCCATCTAAGTTCAATGGCTGACCAAAGACAGATTAACAAGAGAAAAAAAGAACAGAGTTTATTAACACATGCAACATGCATGCATGTGGGAGGAACTCAGTGATGAATAACTCAAAGGGGTGGTCAGAACTTGGGGCAAAGGACAACACATTTTTAGAGAAGTGACAAGATGAAGAAAAAGGGGATTAGGATTTTAGGGGCAGCAAATTGTGGGAAGGTACATATATGGGGGAAACTAGTAGAGATAAGGGTTCTTTTAGTAAGGTTTGTTATGTAGATTCTTCTTGGTGCCATTTCTGGGTGCCTCTTCCTGGTATGGGAGAGGCACACACCTTTACAAATGGTGATTTAGGCCTTGCTTTTACATAAATGAGGAGGAGAGCAGAGAGCTTTTTTGGAGTCTGCTGTTTCTCAATTGTTTCAGCTCAAAATAATCCTTATGCCAAAGTGCCATACATTGGGGTGGCATATTCTAATTCCCTACACCACCTCTTGGTTTTCACTGTTAAATAGAAGTTACTTGGGTCAATTGTCTGGTGCATTCTGTCTTTTACATTCTAAAATATCTAATATCTCTTTTCATATCTTTTATTTTTGCATCTTTTTATTTCCATCACAACCCCCACCAGCCTTGCCCAAGCCATGAGTTTTCTTCACCTGAACTGTGGAACTAGCTTTTTAATTGTCCCTACAATTCAGAGCAATATTTTAAAAATTAAAGTCAGAATATGATGTTCCCTTTTTTGTTACTGTCAGTGTCAGCCCGTTGCATGGTCTGACCCCACTCTACTTCTCCATCCTTATCTCCTGTTCCTCTTCTATTCACTCACTTACTTCTCTTGAGCCACATAGGCTTCCTCTGGTCTCCATGAACAGCCTTCCCAGCCAGACTCTTGGTGCTTGCTGTTCTTTCCTCCTGAACTTTCTTTGAATGGCTGGATCCTTTTCATTGTCCATTCACAGAGGAAATATTATCTTCTGTGGTATAATATGAAATATCCTTGGTTCCTGTCTCCAGTTCCTGTCACAGAGATCCTAAAACCCTTGGAAACTCCTGAGTGAAAGACTGCATTTTGTTACTCGTAATGAACCCCTCTTGACCACACCTACATTGATGCTCATGAAGTGACTTATGGTGGGGACCCTGCATAGTCCAGGATGGGGCCAGTCACCAGAAAGACCAACTGACTAGAGGATTAGAGGGTTAGAACTTTCAGCCCCACCCACCAACCTCCAGGGAAGGGGAGGAGGGAGTCCGGACATCAAACTCTATAAAAACTCTTGAGCAAGAAGATTCGATGAGCTTCCAGGTTGCAGAACACATGGAGGTGTCTAGAGGGTAGTGCACCACTGTCTCCATACTTTTCCCGATGCACTGCTTCATCTGACTGTTTATCTGCATCCTTTATGATGTACTTTATAATAAACGGGTAAAAGTAAGTACAGTAGCCCCCCCCTTATTTGTAGTTTCACTTTTTGTGGTTTTACTTTCTGTTCTATACTTGCTGTACAGTACAATAAGATATTTTGAGACAGAGAGACCACATTCACATAACTTTTATTACAGTATATTGTTATA
>NW_007733746.1:76375-84455 GCF_000696425.1 Galeopterus variegatus | reverse complement strand
ACATAGACAGTGTCAGAATTCAATTGAATTTTAGGACATGCACTTGGTGTCCACTGGAGAACTGGTGGGAAGAAATCCTTACATATTTTGGTGACCACAAGTGAAGTGTTGTGTAGAGTGTGAGAACAGGAAATACAATTTTTTTATTCTTTTATATTCAACAATCTCAGGAAGGTGTTCCCTGACCTCCGTGCCTAAAGTAGTTTTTACCCCTTCACATTCCCATTTTAATTTTCTTTTTAGTGCCTACCAAGCACCATGATCTAAAATTATCTTAGTCACTTTTTACTTGATTATTTTCTGTCTTCCCAACCAGAACATAAGCTCCATGAAAGCAAGGACCTTATATTAATCATCACTGTTTCCTCAAGGCCAAAAATGTGTCTGACCAAAAGAGGAGCTCAATAAATATTTGTCTATGGATAAAAGAATGTCAGCAATTTTTCTGGGTCTTGCCATGTGTTCCTACCCCCACACCTACTGAGCTGAAAAGCCAGGCCTGGGCCACGACTATTGGTCTTCCGTTTCTTAGCACCCCCAATTGTTTTCTGCTTAATGGCCTTAGCCTCCAGGCATAGACCCAGAACAAAAGGATGGAAAGGGGGTTGCAATAAACCTATCTTCTCTAATCTCCCCAGGAATGTTGCTTCTGTCCCCAAACTGCATTCCAGTCCTAGCATTGGTATCAGAGACCTCTTCAGCAAAGGTTTGCATGACAAGAGACCGTTTAGGGGGNTGTTCTTTCCTCCTGAACTTTCTTTGAATGGCTGGATCCTTTTCATTGTCCATTCACAGAGAAAATATTATCTTCTGTGATATGATATGAAATATTCCTGGTTCCTGTCTCCAGTTCCTGTCACAGAGATCCTAAAACCCTTGGAAACTCCTGAGTGAAAGACTGCATTTTGTTACTCGTAATGAACCCCTCTTGACCACACCTAGATTGATGCTCATGAAGTGACTTATGGTGGGGACCCTGCATAGTCCAGGATGGGGCCAGTCACCAGAAAGACCAACTGACTAGAGGATAAGAGGGTTAGAACTTTCAGCCCCACCCACCAACCTCCAGGGAAGGGGAGGAGGGAGCCTGGACATCAAACTCTATAAAAACTCTTGAGTAAGAAAATTTGATGAGCTTCCAGGTTGCAGAACACATGGAGGTGTATAGAGGGTAGTGCACCACTGTCTCCATACCTTTCCCGATGCACCTCTTCATCTGACTGTTTATCTGCATCCTTTATGATGTACTTTATAATAAACTGGTAAAGGTAAGTACAGTAGCCCCCCCTTATTTGTAGTTTCACTTTTTGTGGTTTTACTTTCTGTTCTATACTTGCTGTACAGTACAGTAAGATATTTTGAGACAGAGAGACCACATTCACATAACTTTTATTACAGTATATTGTTATAATTGCTCTATTTTATTATTAGTTATTCTTGTTAATCTCTTATTGTGTCTAATTTATAAATTAAACTTTATTGAGTATGCATGTATAGGAAAACATAGTATGTAAAGGATTTTAGTACTATCTGCAGTTTCAGATATTCACTAGGGTCTTGGAATTATCTCCCACGGATAAGGGAGACTACTGAAAAGTGTTTCTCTGGGTTCTGTGAGCTGGCCTAGCAAAGGAGAGGGGTCCCAGGAACCCCGATTTCTAACTGGTCAGTCAGAACTGCAGATAATAACCCAGAACTTGCAATTGACACCTGAAGTGTAAGCAGCCTGGTGGAACTAATCACTTAACCTTTGGGATCTGGTGCTATGTTCACATAGACAGTGTCAGAATTCAATTGAATTTTAGGACATGCACTTGGTGTCCACTGGAGAACTGGTGGGAAGAAATCCTTACATATTTTGGTGACCACAAGTGAAGTGTTGTGTAGAGTGTGAGAACAGGAAATACAATTTTTTTATTCTTTTATATTCAACAANTTTTGTGTTGTTATAACAAAATGCCATACATAGTAAGGTATAAAGAACAGAAATTTATTTCTTACAGTTCTGGATCCTGAAAAGTTGAAGTTCGAGTGGCCTGCATCTGGAGAAGGCCTTCTTGCTGCTCATCACTCATGGCAGAAGGTAGAAGGGCAAGAGAAAGAGCAAGAGCAGACAGGCCCAAACTTGCTTTTTATTAGGAACCCACTATTTCAGTAACAGCATTAATCCATTCTAATGACTTGTTAATGATCCTACCTCTTAATAGCGAGCTGAAAAGCCAGGCCTGGGCCACGACTATTGGTCTTCCGTTTCTTAGCACCCCCAATTGTTTTCTGCTTAATGGCCTTAGCCTCCAGGCATAGACCCAGAACAAAAGGATGGAAAGGGGGTTGCAATAAACCTATCTTCTCTAATCTCCCCAGGAATGTTGCTTCTGTCCCCAAACTGCATTCCAGTCCTAGCATTGGTATCAGAGACCTCTTCAGCAAAGGTTTGCATGACAAGAGACCGTTTAGGGGGGCCAAGGTCAGAGCTTCTGCAGTTCTTGCCTTCTCCAAATTCCCAGTGAGATTTTCAGGATTTCACTTTTTCCCAATCAAGTGTATCAACCATTCTCATACAAAAAAGGAGCAAATCAGAGCATTTGGTTGGCTGCATTTGTGCCTGGCCACTTGTTGATTTATTGCTCTAGATTTCAGAATCTGGTTTGTGGTTCTGCTTTCCCTTTCTGTATTCAGCTTAACAATTTTGAACTGGAATTTGTTTTCATGCACCTTGTCAGAATAATCAAACTACTCTGATTAGCTTAATGCTTATTCAGCAGATACATACTGTTTTAGTCTTTTTTGTGTTGTTATAACAAAATGCCATACATAGTAAGGTATAAAGAACAGAAATTTATTTCCTACAGTTCTGGATCCTGAAAAGTTGAAGTTCGAGTGGCCTGCATCTGGCGAAGGCCTTCTTGCTGCTTATCGCTCATGGCAGAAGGTAGAAGGGCAAGAGAAAGAGCAAGAGCAGACAGGCCCAAACTTGCTTTTTATTAGGAACCCACTATTTCAATAACAGCATTAATCCATCCTAATGACTTGTTAATGATCCTACCTCTTAATAGTATCACAATGGCAAATTTCAACATGAGTTTTGGAGAGGACATTCAACCCATAACATGTACTGAGTGTCTACCATGTGCTAGACACTGTTGTAAGCACTTGGAATAAAGCAGGAAGCAAGAGACACAAGCTCCTTGCCCTAGAGGAGCTTTCATTCTAGTGGTATTGGGGGAGGGGATAACAATAAACATAATAAATAAATAAATTGTGCGTGATGTAAGACAGTTGTAAGTACTTTGGAGAAAAGAAAAAGTAGATGGGGGTAAAGAGATCGGAAGCAAGAGACACAAGCTCCTTGCCCTAGAGGAGCTTTCATTCTAGTGGTATTGGGGGAAGGGATAACAATAAACATAATAAATAAATAAATTGTGTGTGATGTAAGACAGTTGTAAGTACTTTGGAGAAAAGAAAAAGTAGATGGGGGTAAAGAGATGGGGGGGCAGTTTGCAATTTTAAACACAGGAGCCCCACTTAGAATGTAACATCTGAACAAAGACGTGAAACAGGTAAGAGAGTCAGCCATGTGAATACGGTCAGCCCTCCACATCCATGGGTTCTGCATCCATGGATTCAACCAACTGCAGATCAAAAATAATTGGAAAAAGAACTGCATCTGTACTGAACACGTACAGACTTTTTTCTTATCAGTATTCCCTCAACAATGCAGTATAATGACTATTTGCTCAGCATTTACATTGCACTGGATATTATGAATAATTTAGAGATGATTTAGAGTATTTGGGAGGATGTGCGTAGGTTATATACAAATACTATGCCGTTTTATATCAGGGACTTGAGCATCCACTGATTTTGGTGTCCGTGGGGGTACTGGGACCTGTTCCACATGGATACTGAGGGAAGACTATATTTATGAGCAGAGCATTCCAGGCAGAGAGAGCAATTAATACTAAGGCTTTAAGGCAGTAGCATGCCTGGCATTTTAGGGAATAGCAGTGTGTACTGGAGTGGGTAAATAAGTATGGTAGGAGATAAGCCAGAGAAGTGATAAGGCCTTGTAGCCGTTGTGAGAACTTGGGTTTTTTCTCTGAGTACCACAGGGAGTCATGGCAGGATTTTCAACAGAGAGGTGACAGAACTCATGGAAGTTTTAGAAGGATTACTCCGGCAGCTGTGTTGAGAACAGACTGTGGAGACATAAGGGCAGATGCTGGGAGATCTGTTACTCTCCTAGCAATCCAGGCAAGAAACGATGGTGGTAAGCAGGGAAAATAGTGAAAAATGGCTAGATTATGGACACACTCTGAAGAGACACCCACGGGAAGAAATGAACATGGCTTCTGAGAGAAGCAAAGGAGAACAGGTGACTCCGAGGTTTCCTCCTGAGTGATTGGAAGGGTAGAATTGCCACCGACGGAGATGGGGAAGGCTGAGAGGTGAGCCGGTTAGAGACGTCTCTTAGACTTCTTCCAAGTGGAAAGGTGAGTCAACAAGTTGGATAGTCAAGTCAGGAGCTCAGAAAAGAGGTCTGAGCTAGAAGTATAGACGGCAGTTGTTGGCATCTATAAAGTATTTAAAACCATAAAACCAAGTGAGAGAAAGAACAAAGACTGAGCCCTGGGGCGCTCCAACATTTAGAGCAGTGCCAAACAATAAAAACATAACGTGAGCCACATTCATTTAAATTTTCTAGTAGCCACATTTTAAGAAGTGAGAAGAAACAGGTGAAATTAATTTTAAACTATGTTTTATTTAACCCAAGATATCCAAAATGTAATCATTTCATCATGTGAGCATCATAAAAATTAGTAATGAAATAGTTTACATTCCTTTTTCCCAGTAAATCTTTGCAATCTGGTATGTATTGCACACACGCAGCAATCTCAGTTCAGGCTAGCCGTATCTCTAGTGCCGTACAGCCATGTGAGGCTAATGGCGAACTTTTCAGACAGCTGAGATTTAGAGGTTTAGGAGAAGAGGGGCTAGCAAAGGAGACAGAAGGAGGAATCCGTGAGGTGGAAAGAAAACCGAGACATCATGGGGTTCCAGAAGCCATGTGGGTAAAAGTGGTGATAATCCGTAGTTCTCTTCTGATGGTTTCAGTTGTTTCAGTGAAAAACAAGCACGGTGTATCGGCCCAGGTGAGGATGTGGGAGGAGGTAGGAGGAGAGAGGAGAAGATGGGAAAGGAGCGAGTAGGTGGGAGAGGGAACAGACTAGGGCGGTCAAGGTTGCTTGTGGCAGTGTGAGACTGGGAATCAATCAAGAATTTAAAGCGAGAACAGTCCATGAGGGTGAGTGTTTTCCTCCAGCCGCAAAGATCCAGGTGGGATAGACAGAGACTTGGATTTAAGAAGGGTCATGGGTTTATACTTCTTGATGCCCTGTTATTTTGGTTAAAGTTATTCTGATTGCAAATAACAGAAATCAGCTCACATTAGGGAAATGAAAAAAGGACATTTTCTAGAAGAATTCTGGATAATTTTCAGAAATCAAAAGCCACCCAGAGAGTCCTGAAGCAGGCAGCAGTCAAGTGCGTGGCTGCAGGTACCCCCTCAGCATGTCTGCCTCCTCTTCTGCGTTTCTACCCATGACCCCACAGAAGACGGCCCCACCACTGCCAATTAGATATCACCTCACCCCTAGCCTCAGAACTCACGACTGTCTTTGAATTTACATTATGCTGTGGACTGAATTGTGTCCCCTGCAAAATTTATATGTTGAAGCTCTAACCCCCAATGTGATGGTATTTGGAGATAGAGCCTTTGGGAGGTAATTAGGGTTAGATGAGGTCATGAGGGTGCAGCCCTCATGATGGGATTAGTGCCCTTATAAAAAGAGACCAGAGAGATGGCTCTCTCTGCACCAAGGAAAGAACATGAGGCGACACGGTGAGAAAGTGGCCGTCTGCAAGCTAGGAACCAAGTTGGCCAACACCTTGAACTTGGACTACCAGCCTCTAGAACTGTGAAAAAGAAAATTTTGTTGTTTAAGCCACCCAATCTATGGTATTTTGTTATGGCAATCTGAGCTAAGACACATAACTAAGAGAGAGAATCTGAGGGAACAACCTTAGGTCAAATGGGGTGTGAGTGAAGGAAAAAGTCATCGGGAAAAGGCAACAGTTAATATTGTTTCACGTATTTGCAAAAACTTAACTTCAGAGGCTCACTCCTAATAAACACTCAGATGAAGTTTTGTGAAATTTTCAGTGTTAAAAGGTAATTTTAAAAAAGATGAAACCAAAACTTTCATGCAAATATAAAGTGAACACATAGCAAAGATTTTATTTAACTCATTAATTAATGAAGAAATCAGTAAGATGTTTCAACCAGTTCAAAGGAGAATTCAAAGACGACATATACATGTAGGTATAAAATGAATTTACGAATAGATGTAAAACTGGCTTTTTGGGGTGGGGGTCGAGGAGAGAAATCAATTGTCTCTCCATCAGACAGGATTCATTTTCAAGTGTATAAA
Source organism: Galeopterus variegatus (assembly GCF_000696425.1). Taxonomy (NCBI): domain Eukaryota; kingdom Metazoa; phylum Chordata; class Mammalia; order Dermoptera; family Cynocephalidae; genus Galeopterus; species Galeopterus variegatus. Next base: position 77,964 of record NW_007733746.1, on the reverse strand, counting down.
ACAGAATTATTTGCATTTCTATCAGTTATTTACAACTTATAATGTTTTCAAATAGCTTAAAGACAATGGCACCATATAAGCAGATAACCTAGAAGGGTGTGCTGTGGATAATGCATGGTTTTCCATTGAAGACATCTGGTAGTTTTTTGATCCATTTCAGTCTTTCACTATTTTTTCTGACAACTGAAAATACCTGGTTTGTTGGTAGATACCATTTCTTCATGATTTCTCACTGTCCATTATTTTTATGTGCTTAATATTATTTGGCTACTTTTCACTTTTAAAAATGAAGTTTTCTGTTTAATTATTTAAAGTTCTATGCACTCAGAGTCATATGACAATGAACTATCAGATACCCAAATTCCTTGGTAAATGTGCAAAATTTTATCCCTTTAAGCTCCAAAGTAGTATTACCCCATCCATTTTGGTCTTTCAAAACCATATTAGATCTCTGCCTCTTACAAAGAAATTAATGGAGGAGACTATTAGTGATATGAGCAAATGCTCACAAGATTAATATTAAACTTTAAAAAACAGGATAAAATTGTGTATTATAGTGGACCTAGATTTTTTTCCTTTGTCGTCTTTTGTTTTGAGAACTTTGAAAACACGGAACATAATTACTTGTATTTCTCTTCCCCAGAATTAACAGCTGTTAATAATCATATTTTTCCAGTCTTTTTGCCTGTTGTGGTAGATTGTATTACTGTTCCCAAATTATTCATGCCCTTTCCTGAGAGAGGAACACACCTGACTTGCCGGACACATCCCATTTATGGCAGGCTTGGCCATCTGGCTTGTTTTGTGGGTGAAAAAGCTCTGTGCTACTTCTAGCTGATGCTTTGGCTCTGCCATTTTTCATTTCCCTCTGACGTGAAAACAGCTTCTTTCCAATAGAAGCTCTTGCTTCCACTTAAATCCCAGAATAAAGAAGACATGAAGAGCAGAGCTGTAGCCCACCTGCCTCTGAGCTGACAGGAGCAGGAGGTACACCTCTGTGACTGTAAGACTTTGGCATTTTGCAGTGCTGTTGTTTATTGTAACACCACCTACCCATGTATTTCTTTTTAAAATTAAACGTGTGTATGTGTTAAGTTTTGCACCCCACACTTTCTTCAGAATTCACTTTTCGTGTTCAAACAATTCCTTAAGCCAGAGTCTGCGATTAGTAAAATCAGTTCATGTATGCCTAAAGATGTCTCTATTTTATCGTTCATCTGGAATAATAGCCTACAGGTATAGAATTCTACATTTAACACTATTTTATTTCAGCGCTGTGAAGATTTTATTCCATTGTCTTTTGGCATCTGCTGTTACATATGAGAACGTCTGATATCAATCTGATTCTTGTTTTTTTATGCCTAAAGATGTCTCTATTTTATCGTTCATCTGGAATAATAGCCTACAGGTATAGAATTTTACATTTAACACTATTTTATTTCAGCGCTTTGAAGATTTTATTCCATTGTCTTTTGGCATCTGCTGTTACATATGAGAACGTCTGATATCAATCTGATTCTTGTTTTTGGGGTAGCTTTTAAGATTTCTCTTTCTGGTTTTCAATGTGGCTATGAGTTTTTAAACCTATT
>NW_007733746.1:74800-76040 GCF_000696425.1 Galeopterus variegatus | reverse complement strand
GGGTAGCTTTTAAGATTTCTCTTTCTGGTTTTCAATGTGGCTATGAGTTTTTAAACCTATTTTCTCTTATTTTATGTGTCTGGAGAAGAAAGAGGAGGTTTCAGCATCTGTTCCACCTGCTGTCTTGGTTCTGCCTTACTAAGTTAAGTCAACTTCTTTTGATGATGTGCACTTAGCATTTTGAATCATCTACTTTTGTGTAGTGTTGCAAAAGCCTGATGCTCCTCGGGCCCTGATGGAGTTTATAGGACTATTTGGGCTTACCTAAGTGTCATTAATGTTGATTGACATGTATGCTTTTTCAGTTCTTGTGTCTTCTTTTAGAGCTTTCCTTCTCTTCTTTCAGGCTGTAAATACCACTTCATTCTAATGCCCATATACCCATTTATAGCAACCTTCTCCTGTTGCTTGGCCTCTTCACTGCTCTCAGCCACCTCAGAATGATTCCTCCTGCTTTATTGTATGGAATAATTGTATTTTCTCTAGCTCCTGCCTCCAAACTCAGCTTGCAACTTCACTTCAAAACCCGCAGGATTATTCACATGCTCTAGTAAACAATGGGATATCTCTTATGACTCCTTTTCTTTTTCCTACCAGTTCTGCAAACAGGAAGAAATGGTATAGAAACTTATTTCTTCATCCAAATAACTCCTGCTATTGTATTAATGAACAATTGTGTCTAACTCCTACAATAAAGGCCCAAATCAAAGGGCTTAATCTAATAAAGCTTTTATTCACCCCACATAAAAAACTGCAGAGGTAGGCAATTTGAGGCTGGTATGGTGTCTCCTCAGTCATCAGGGACCCACACACTCTCTGTTTTTCTGTTTGGTCCTCCTTAGCATGAGGCGTTCAAACTCAGTGTTCCTTCAAGGTCACAAGATGGCTGCTGGAGATCCAGCCATCACAACCACATTCTAGGCAGAAAAAAGAGGAAGGTGAGAAGGGCAACAGGATATGCTTCCTACCTGAGTCAGCCCCCTTGAGGAGAAGTTCCCAGCTGCCCCACCTCTTTCACTTATATTTCATTGGCCATCCCTAGTGACAAGGGAAATATTTTGTTGTCTCACATAACTTGAATGTATTGCCTTTGTGCCATCACTCTTGGTTACTCTGCAGCATATGTTTGCTTACTTCCTGGTTCTCAGCTATATTCTATTTAGATGGAATATGACTCAATTTTTTAAATAAATACAAAATGTTCTGATTATCATGGCCCTTGGCTATTTTCAAAGATCAA
>NW_007733746.1:67630-74166 GCF_000696425.1 Galeopterus variegatus | reverse complement strand
CCAAACATTGTTCCAAACCACTGTGCCACTGCTGTCTAATAACCATGCCCCACGTTTGGCACCACCTGCCTGACCTAACCTGGAACCCTCCCACCTTGAGATTTTTCTCACCTCAAACTTTCAGTTTTGCATCTACCCTCCTGGCAGTCCTGGGATAGTCAAGGTGACTTTCTGACCTCAAGAGTCTACAAAGTCTTCATTCATTTACCCTGCACACATTTATTGAGCTCTTATTGGGCTCTGGGCTCTGCTCTGGGCTAGGGTTGCAAAGGTGAATCAGATTCTTGCGTTCAAGTCAGGGACGAGATATTTGCTTCTCTTCCTACTGAAGAGCATTAAGGTTTGAGAACCGATCTTGGCTGGAGAAGACTGGGGAGATGGATGGCGCAAGAATCAGAACAAAAGCGGGCAGTCTGGGATAGAAAGCAGTGAAATCCCGAGGGCAGATTTGTCCTCAGGGCTCAGCAGTAGTTTCTCCCAACCCCAGACTGCCCCCTCCCCTTCCTCTTCCCTTTCCTTTTCCTCTTCCTCCTCCTCCTGTCTCCTCACAGCCGAGCCTGGCTTCCATTCAAACTTTCCGGAAATCCCCTACCCAATTTCCAGCTTTTCAAACAATGACTCTCTGGAGACTATTCCCATTGTCCTTGGAACTAGAAGAGTGACAGAGCAGAGCCTCCTCTCTGGCTTTCTGCAATGTCCCTGCTCCCAGCCTGGCCCCCTCCCCCACAAAGTAGAAGCTTCCTCAACTCCCCACTCACTGTGCCCGTCTGCAGTGAGTCAGGAAGATGGGGGAGGGGGACGAAACACTTCCCATAAAGCAGCCCCGGCCCCTCAAGTCCTACCTAGGGCCCTTCTTCTCGCAGCTAGAGCTAAGAAGGAACCTCTACAGGACCGGAACTGGACACCTGCCTATGCTGTGGGCTGGCAAGTAGGCCCAGGGTTTGACTGCTGTATCTTCTCAATCTCTTTCAATGCCTCAGTTTCCCCCTGTCGTTGAGGTGAGAGGACCAGAGGCCATTCTAAAAGGGTTGGCATTCTTGTTTTCTCACGGCCCACTTCTCTTTCACTTCCAACTCTGACCCTAGGTGACCCCCGTCCCCTTCCTTACCCAGTTCAGCCAAAAGGGCTGTAAGATGGGGGAGGGGTGCAGGCGGGGCTTTTCTTGCCTGGTCCTGGCGCCTGACTGGATCGAGTGACGGGAGGCAGTCTGGATTTGAATGTGCAAATAAACAGAAGTCGCTTTGATCTGCAAGGCTGAGAGGGAGGAGGAAGAAAACTGAGTGCCCTGGTCAGAGAAGTACATGCTGGGCGCTTGAAAGAGGGGTTTGGGGGTGTAGAGCATGAGCGTGTCCTTATTCCTTCCACTGGACCGAAACCCTATTTTTTTTTAAAAAGGAGATCCAGAAAGAGGCAGGGACCCACATCGGCCATTTCAGACTTCCTCCGGAACCAAATATGCCAATGGCCCTTCCTCCCTGTTACCAGGAGGGGCGTGGGCTGTTGGGACCCCACCCTCCTTCAAAGCTCTCCTGCCTTTGGGACGTCTTGGGCCCCACTTGGGAGAGGGACGGGCAGAATGGAACTATGGGGTGCGTGTGGTTCAGGGTGGGGCTGTAGGTTGGGAGGGGGTAGGGCCTATTGTCTCCCTGGGCACCAATCCACAGCCACAGGCAGGCTTGGGGAGGGAGAGACAAAGGAGGGAATGGGAGAGCACAACGGGAGCGAGGAATGAGATGGTAAGTAAAGGCAAACAAAAGTGAGCCAGGGAGACAAAAGCTGGGAACAATATTCCCCAGGCAATAGGCTCGGGAACAATAGGGACACTGACAGCCCCACAAAGACACCAGTGTCTCCAAGTAGACGTTATCTCAGGCAGTGGTTGGCAGCCCCGCTCTGGCTGCAGCTATTTTCAGTGCCGCTTTTGTGCCATGCTGAACAATATTCCTTGCATGGCTGCTGATAGAAAGATGAGAAGGTTTCTGTTTGATTCTCCTCTTCCTTCCCTCCCCCCTCGCCTTTTTCCAACCCCCACCGGCTCCAGGCATTCTGTGCTCAAGTCCCTGGCCTGGTTAGGGTGTGCGTGCATACACGCATGTGTGTCTGTGTGTCTGTGTGTCTGTGTGTTGGGAAGGGACCAAGGGGCCAAGTGGGGAGGGTTTCTATCAGGGCTTCCAGTTGCCCTGAACCTCACCAGGGCCTCCACGTAGGGAAAATAGCGGAGAGTAAGATTAGGGCTGGCAAATAGAGGCTGGAGAATTGAGGTGTGTGAGGAGGACTGTTCAGGGAGGTGGATTCTGCCCTCACCCCAAATCACAAGACTACTCTGATGGACTCTAAAAAGCTCTACTCAGCAAGTGTTTTGCCCCTTGTTGCTGGGGGGCATCTAAAACCAAGGCCATAAGGGGTTCCCACCCTGTCATTCTGCCCCTTTCCTCCTATGTGCCCCCAAGTGTCCCTCCCCCACCCATACACACACACACACACACACACACACACAGCCACTGCTTTCTCCCATCCTTGTTTATAGTTTCACCAGTCTCTTGACTAGCTCCCACCGTCCCTCCCCTCCTCTGTCACTGCAAGCTGAACTTAAGGGATCAGGGAAGTACTAACTTGGCAAAAGACTGGTATGCACTGGCCCTTCCGTATGCTGGGTGGCCACTTCCACAGGGGTGCACATGACCCCTGTCCACAGTGTTAGTCATTTCCCCCTAAGTTTCTCCCCTGTATTCCTCCCTAAAGGAACTCCAACCCTAGAATATTGGGTCAGAAGTGTCCTTATCAGGGCGACCTTGCGCATAAGTCTGGTTTATTCAGGGTTGTAGCCCACTCTGGCTGCCTCCATGGGCTTAGAAAGAACCTATACTTCTTTATCGAACTGATCTTACTGTTCTTATTTTGTTCAAGTTATTTTTCTAGGTGGCTAAACTACTACATTTCAGGTCCTTGGCTTCCTCTAAAAAATTGAGACCAAACTTCTTGGGAAGGCATTGATATAAAAAATTTCAGGAAGAATGCCTTCTTAGGCATATAGACAATCATAGGTTGATTCAGAAGGTTGAATCATTATGTAATTTGTGGAGCATTTGGCTATTTGTCCAGTTCTCTAAATATAAGTTAGCTCTTTGAAGGCAGGGAACACACTTTGTACCTCTATTGGCTACCTCATGGCATCATGGTACACAATAAATCTGCAATCAACATTTGCTAAATTAGACTGATTTTAGAGAATCAGAAGGGACCTTAAAGCTCATCTAGTGTGTTGCTAGTCAAAATGTGGTCTCTGGACCAGGAGGAGCCTCAGCGTCACTAAGAACTTGTTAGACATGCAGAATCTCAGGCGCTACCTCAGAGCTACTGAATCAGAATCTGCATTTTACCAAGCTCCCCAAGTAATTCATATGTACCTCAAGAAGCATTGATCTAGTACAGCTTCTCCCACAACTCTTGCCTGCTTCATAACAGTGCTGCTCTCCATCACCTAGAATCATAGAAACCATCAGCTAGACTGAGCCATCCAGCTGGTACCTACGGGAAGACCTCTGTAGAGATAAACTCACTATTTGTAGTAACACTCTATTCCACAGTTGGAATTATATCAGATTGAACAGAATTAAATTGGTATTCAAAGAGTTTTAGGAGTGGGACCTTGTACTTAGCATAAGCTCAATCAGAGCTTGCTGGGGGAATGTTTTCAATCATCTATTTAGACCTCCATGGATGATCCCTGTAATGGTTAACTTCATGTGTCAACTTGACTAGGACACGGGTTACCCAGATATTTGGTCAAACATTATTTTGAGTGTGTCTGTGAAGGCATTTCCAGGTGATTAACATATGAATCAGAAGACTGAGTAAAGCAGATTGCTCTTCCTAATGTGGAAGGGTCTTATCCAATAAATTGGAGACCTTTTGGGGCCGGCCCGGTGGCGCACTGCTACAGTGTGCAGCTTGGAAGTGTGGTGGCGCTCCTGCCAAGGGTTCGGATCCCACATACAGACCGGCCGCTCACTGGCTGAGCAAGGTGCGGGTGCAACACCGAGGGTTGCGATCCTGTAGCCGGTCCCGGTCCGGTACGGGTGCGACACTGAGGGTTGCGATCAGTTGCCGGTCACAAAAAAAGACAAAAAGGAAAAAATAAATAAATAAAATAAATAAATAAATTGGAGACCTTAATAGAACAAAAAGGCTAAGAGGAAATTTTGCCTGTCTGGTTGCTTGAGATGGGACATTGGTCTTCTCCTGCTTTTAGACTGTAACAGAAACATTGGCTCCTTTTGAGTCTTCTTGGGCTTTTGGACTTGAATTTACACTATTGTCTGTCCTAGTCCTCAGGTTTTCAGACTTAGACTAGTACTATACCATTGCTTTCCTGAGTCTCCAGCTTGCTGACTGCAGATCTTAGGACTTCTCAGCTTCTGCAGTCACATGAGCCAATTCCTTATCATAACTCTCTTTACACACACACAAACACACATTTTGTTGGTCCTATTTCTCTGGATAAGCCTGGCTAACACAATTTTTGGTACTGAGAAGTATGGTGCTGCTGTAACAAATACCTAAACATGCAGAAGTGACTTTGGAACTAGGTGAAGGGTAGAGGTTGGAAGATTTTTGAGGTGAATGCTAGAAATATGGAAGTTAAGGATGATTCTGGTGAGATCTCAGACAAAAATGAGGAACATGTTATTGGAAACTGGAGGAAAGAAAGGCAATCCTTGTTAGAAAGTGGCAAAAAAAAACCCCGACTTGGTTCAACTGTGTTGTACTGTTTTGTGGGAAGTGGCACTTCTGAGCAATTATATTAAATATTTAGCTGGGGAGATCTCTAAGTGTTGAAGAATCAACTTGGTTCCTTCTGACTGCTTATAGTAAAATGAGAAAGAAGATAAATGAATTAAAGAAGAAATTGTTAAGCAAAAAGGAACCAGAATTGGAAGATTTGGAAAATTCTCAGTCTATACGTATTGCAAAAAATGAAAAAACTTGTTCTGAAGAGAGCACTAAGGGTGTGGCTGAACGAATATTTGATAAAACAATCATGGAAGGGATCATGGACTTAATCAACCATCTTAGCAAAAGCCAGAAATAAAAATAGGATTATGCCAGCAAAGGCACTGCTGGTTTGACTAAAGAAAGGGGACAGAAAAAAAAGATGAAATGAAGGAAGGCTGATGGACTTCTTAGATCCTGCAGAACAAGACTATGGAGCTATTCTGCTACATACACACACTATTATTCTTCAGGCAAAGGGGAGAATGAGCCAAAGGCAATTCAGAGACCATCAGGGCTGCCTCATTGGTTTCAAAGGGTGGGGCTATTGCCTCAGTTTCAAGAGGCCATACAGTCTCCGACTGAAGCCTTAGAGGAGGGTCCACCCTATGGAGCCTTGATGGTGTGACTGCTGCCCCTCATGGGTCCTGAAAGTGGAACAGTCTACCTAGTGGATCTGAAAGGTGGAGCATCGAGCCAGAGAGGATTATTCTTGAGCCTTAAGATCTAGTGGAGTTTACCTTGTTAAATTTTGGACTTGCTTAGGGACACATCATCCCTTTCTTCCTTCCAATTTCTCCCTTGTGGAATGGGAATGTCTATTTTATGGCTGTCTATCATTGTATTTTGGAAGCACATAACTTCTCTGGGTTCACAGGTTTATAGCTAGAGGGGAATTTTGCTTCAGGATGAATCAAGTCTCACCCATATCTGATTTAGATGATAGATGAGACTGGACTTTAGAGTTGATGCTGGAATGAGTTAAGACTTTTGGAGCTGTTGGGAAGGAGTAAATGTATTTTATATGCAATAAGGACATGAATTTGGGGTGGGGGGTGGACAGGGGCAGAATGTAATGAACTGAATTGTGTCCTTCACCCCACCCCCAGGTTTATATGTTGAAGCCCTAACTCCCATGTGACTGTATTTGGAGTAAGAAACTAGTTAAGATTAAATGGCATCATAAAGATGGGGCCCTGATGAGATTAGTGTTCTTACAAGACACAGAAGAGACCTCACTCTCTCTCTCCCTGCTATGTGAAGACACAGTGAGAAGGTGGCCGTCTGCAAGCCTGGGAGAGAGCTCTCACCAGAAACCGAGCCTGCCAGACCTGATCTGGGACTTCTAGCCTCCAGAACGGTTTGTCCTCAGCACAAATAGGACAATAGCCGAGTGAGTCATGTGGAGCTGCTGCGTGCCCCACAATTCAAAGCAATTCCCAGGCCGGGATAGGGATCGGGATAATTATGATTATCCCATTCAAAACTCTTCTCTTAGACGGAAAGATTTTGCTTCTGTTGTTCAGACAATCATACTATCTTCACAAGTTGTGGGGTGGAAAGTTACTAATGAATAGAATCAAACTTTACAATTAAAATTTTTTTCTTTCATAGATGAGAAAAAATAAAGCACCTTTGTTCGTGCCTACTTATAACAAACAGTATTTGTGTAGTTGTTTTAATACTACTGTGTTAAGTCTTATTGTGTTCTATAAAAAATCATCATGATTCCTATGTGAGCAACCATTCTAAATGGATTTATG